>NC_092055.1:91018984-91318984 GCF_003086295.3 Arachis hypogaea | reverse complement strand
GCCTGACTAAGACCTGCAAGATAACCATAGCTTACTCCAAACCACAATCCTTGTGGGATCGACCCTGACTCGCTCAGGTATTACTTGGACGACCCAGTGCACTTGCTAGTACAACAGTACGAAGGTGTGGGGAATCGTGCTACCAAGTTTTTGGCATCGTTGCCGGAGATTGTTTGATTTTGGACAAACTGAAGGATTGTCTAGCACCCTAGATCAGGTAATTTTTATTTTCTTTTCTTTATGATTCATATTTGAGTCTTTTAATTTTTGTTTTCTTCTTCCTTAAATTTTTTAAAATTTTAAAACCCTTTTTTAAAATGTCTTTTCTCTGTTTGACTCTTTGTTTGTGTTCTTGGTTTGAGTCTTTGTATCTTTGATTTTTGCAAGAGTATAACTTTCTTTTTTTATTTGAATCTTTTATTTTTATTTTATTTTCCTCTTATTTTTTCATAAAAAATTTTAAAACTTTTTCAAAAATATTTTTCTTTTCTTTGTTTAATTTTTGTTCTTGAATTGAGTCTTATATGTTCTTGTTTTTCAATTCCAAAAATTTTTAAACTTTACCACAACCTTTAGCTTCTTTATCACTTTCTTCTTTTGTTTGAGTCTTTTATTTTGTTATTGGTGTTATTTTCGTGTTCTTTGAGTTCTATTTTCTAAAAATTTTTAAAAATACTTTCTTTGTTTAATTCTTGTGTCAAATCCTTAATTTTGGTGTTTTCTTTTATTTTTCTTTATAATTTTAGAAAATTTGCTTTTAGTTTTCTAAAAATTTTAAGTTTGGTGTTCTTCATATGTTCTTGTGTTCTTTGAGTCTTTGAATTTTGTTCTTTGTGTTCTTGTGAGTCTTCAAAGAGTTCTTGAGTCTTTTATGTTATTTGATCTTAAAAATTTTAAGTTTGGTGTTCCTTTGTATCTCCCTCCAAAAGTTTTCAAAAATTAGGGACATTAGATCTAAAAGTTTTAAGTCTGGAGTGTTTTACTTGTTTTTCTCTTTCATCATTAAATTCAAAAATAAAAAATATCTTTTTTATTTTTATCCTAACCCTATTTTTCGAAATTTTAAGCTAAAAATTCAGATTTCTATTTTTAAATTTTTATTTTATCTTATCTTAGCTTTTAATGTTCAAAAAGCAAATCTTTTCAAAATTAAAAATCATATCTTTCTCAAAATTCTTATCTTATCTTATTTCAAATTTAAACTTTCAACTTTCAAAATTCAAAAATTTAAAATTAAAATTTCAAAAATTCAATTTCAAAATCTAAAATTTAAATTTCAAATTTTAATTTTCAAAATTAAATCTTTTCAAATTTAAAATCTTTTTCAAAATTTAAAATTCAAATTTCAAATTTCAAAATTTAAATTGTAATTTTTCAAATTTCAAATCTTAAATTCAAATGTCTTTTAAATTAATTACATATCTTCTCTCTCTTCTTTTTCAAAACTCCCTAACTACTTGCTTCTCTCTGATTTTCGAAAATCCTCTTCCTCTTCTCTCTCTTCTATTTTTGAAATTTAATAATTAAATTTTAAATTTTTTTTAATTAATTAATTTTAATTTTGGTTTAAATAAATAAATAAAATAAAAACAAAAAAATTATTTTAATTCTTATTCATCTCTCCTATCCCTATTTCTTCTTCCTTTCCTTCTACCTTTCTTTTTTATGAACCCAAGTAGGAATAAAGAGTTCAGGAGAACTCCAGGATCTTATACAAATCCCTCTGCTAACTTCTATGAAAGAAGTATAAGCATACCTCACATCAGAGCTAGTAGCTTTGAAGTGAACCCTCAACTCATTACTCTAGTAGAGCATAACTGCCAGTACTCTGGACTTCCTTAGGAAGAACCTACAGAATTTTTGGCAGACTTCTTAAAGATTGCTGATACAGTACGCGGTGAGGGAGTAGACCAAGATGCCTATAGGTTACTGCTTTTTTCTTTTGCTGTAATGGACCAAGCAAAAAAGTGGTTAGATAACCAGCCTAAAGCTAGTTTAAAAACTTGGAAACGGTTAGTAGACAAGTTTTTAAACTAATACTTTTCCCTAAGAAAGATGAACCAGCTGAGACTGGACATCCAAGGCTTCAAAAACAAGGAGATGGTGAATCTCTTTATGATGCTTGGGAGAGGTATAGGAGGATGCTATGAAAATGTCCCACTGAAATGTTTTCATAAAGGGTACAGTTGGACATCTTCTACTATAGGCTTTCAGACATGGCTAGAATATCCTTGGATTACTCTGTTGGTGGTTCTATGCACATAAAAAGGACCATTGGAGAGGCTCGAGAGCTTATTGAGACAGTTGCCACAAATCAGCATCTGTATTCATCTCTTGAGACCTCTATGAAAGGAGAGGTTAAGGTAGTAGTTGCTGAACCTAACCCTCCAAAATAGGATGGCCCATTAACTCAGCAACTGCAAGCCCTTGCCCAGTAAATGCTGGAACTGCAAGAGGCTCTGCGAGAAACTCAGGCTTCTAACAGAAATATAGAAGCCCAATTGAGTCAAACAAGGCAGCAGTTATCTAAGCAGGTAACAGATGAATGCCAGGCTATCCAACTAAGGAGTGGGAAAACCTTAAGCACCCAACCTTAGTACAATTAAAATGAAAAGCCCATTGAGGATACCCAGGTCTCTGCACAAAATGACTTTGGGTGTTTAAACACCCAGAGAGACAACCCTCTTGGCGTTGAATGCCAAGAAAGGGCAGAGACTGGCGTTCAAACGCCCAAAGAGGTATCCCTCTTGGAATTGAACGCTAGGAATGGGCAGAGACTAGGCGTTCAAATGCCCATGGGGGCAGCAGCATGGGCGTTGAATGCCCAAGCAAGGGAGGTCAGTCATTCAGTGATAACAACCCTCTTAAGCAAGATAGTAACCCCCATTCCCGCATACAAGGCATTCGGCCTCCATCAACCAAGGTTGATGATTATAAGGCAATGATGCCATATCCTCAGAAAATCTGTCAAGAGGAAAGGGATAAACAGTTTGCCCACTTTGCGGAGTATCTCAGAACATTAGAGATAAAGATTCTTTTGCAGAAGCTCTTGAATAGATACCTTCTTATGCAAAGTTCATGATGGACATTCTAAGTCATAAGAAGGATTGGAGAGAGACATAAATAATCCTCCTCACTGAGGAATGCAGTGCAATCATTCAGAACAGCTTACCAGAGAAGCTTAAAGACCCTAGAAGCTTTATGATACCATGCACTCTAGGTGATGCTTGTACAAGGACAGCTCTATGTCACCTTGGAGCAAGCATCAACCTAATACCTGCTTCACTAATAAAGAAGCTTAGTTTGACTGATGAAGTCAAACCAACCCGCATGTGCCTTCAACTTGCTGATGGTTCTATTAAGATACCATCAGGAATAGTTAAAAACATGATTGTCATGGTTGGACCCTTTGTCTTTCCCACTGACTTTGTGGTATTGTACATGGAGGGGCACAAGAGTTCATCCCTTATCCTAGGAAGACCTTTCCTAGTTACAGGATGGACCCTCATTGATGTTGAAAAAGGGGAAGTAACCCTAAGAGTCAATGAGAAAAAGTTCGTACTGAATGTTGTCAAGGATATGCAGCATCCAGACATTCCTGAGGAATGCATGAGCATTGACCTCATTGATTCCCTGGTGAAAGAGGTCAACATGATCGAAAGCTTCAAGGAAGGGCTAGATGATATCTTTGATGATACTCAGCCTGATTCAGAGGAACTTATGGAAACCTCTATGGAAAAGGAGAAGCCTCCTAAGCTTGAGCTTAAGCCATTACCCTCCTCCCTGAATTATGCATTTCTGGGAGAGAGATATACCTATCCTGTGATCATAAGCTCTGCATTAGAGCCACAGAAAGAAGAAGCACTAATTCAAATGCTTAAAACACATAGGACTGCCTTTGGGTGGACTATAAGTGACCTCAAGGGCATTAGCCCAGCCCGATGCATGCATAAAATCCTGCTGAAGGATAATGCCAAACCAGTGGTACAACCAAAGAGGCGATTGAATCCCACTATGAAGGAAGTAGTGTAGAAAGAAGTCACTAAACTCTATGAGGCTGGAATTATTTATCCCATTTCTGACAGTCCATGGGTGAGCCCTGTCCAGGTTGCTCCTAAGAAGGGAGGAATGACAGTGGTTCACAATAAAATGAATAAGCTGATCCCAAAAAGGACAGTTACAGGGTGGCATATGTGCATTGATTACAGAAGACTCAATGACGCCACCAGGAAAAATTACTTTCCTTTACCCTTCATTGACAAAATGCTAGAAAAACTAGCAGGTTATGCTTTTTATTGTTTCTTGTATGGATATTCCAGGTACAATCAAATAGCAGTAGATCCACAGGATCAAGAGAAGACAACATTCACATGTCCATCTGGCGTGTTCGCCTATAGACGAATGCCATTTGGCCTATGCAATGCGCCTGCCACCTTTCAGAGATACATGCTATCCATCTTCTCTTATATGGTAGAGAAATTCCTTGAAGTATTCATGGATGACTTCTCTGTCTATGGAGACTTATTTGACTCTTGTCTTGATCATCTGGCCCTGGTCCTGAAAAGATGCCAAGAAATAAACCTAGTTCTAAACTGGGAGAAATGCCACTTCATGGTAAATGAAGGCATTGTTACTGGACATCGGATCTCAAATAAGGGGATAGAGGTGGATCAAGCTAAGGTGGAAGTAATAGAACGCTTGCCTCCACCTACTAGTGTTAAGGCAATCCGAAGTTTCCTAGGACATGCAGGATTTTATAGGCGGTTCATAAAAGAAAAACCCCTGTGTAATCTCTTGGCCACTGATGTTCCATTCGTCTTTGACCAAGAATATCTGCATGCCTTTGAAACTTTGAAAGCCAAGCTTGTCACTGCTCTTATCATCTCTGTAACCAACTGGGACTTGCCATTTGAGCTAATATGTGATGCAAGTGATCATGCAATTGGCACAGTCCTAGGTCAGAGACATGACAAGCTTCTGCATGTCATTTATTATGCTAGTCGCGTATTAAATGATGCACAGAAAAACTACACTACTGTAGAAAAGGAGTTACTTGTAGTGGTTTATGCCATTGACAAGTTCAGATCCTACCTAGTAGGATCTAAGGTTATTATTTATACTAACTATGCTGCTCTAAATTATCTACTCACTAAGAAAGAGTCTAAACCCAGACTAATAAGATGGGTATTACTCCTGAAAGAGTTTGATATAGAAATTAGAGACAGAAAAGGGACAAAAAATCAGGTGGCTAATCATTTGTCCTGGATTGAGCCAATAGCAGTGAGTTCTTCTCCCTCCACTGAGATATCCAAATCCTTCCCAAATGAGCAACTCTATGCCATCCGGACAGTACCTTAGTTTGCAAACATTGCAAACTACAAGGCTATACGGTTCATTTCCAAGGAGTTTACCAGGCAGCAAGCCTGGAAACTCATGCATGATACAAAATATTACAAATGGGATGAGCTATATCTCTTTAAGAGATGCTCGAATGGAATAATCCGACGCTATGTGTCTGAAGAAGAGACACAGAGAATTCTATGGCATTGCCATGGCTCTGACTATGGAGGACACTTTGGAGGTGAGCGGACAGCCACTAAGGTACTCCAAAGTGGCTTTTACTGACCTACTCTCTTTAAAGATTCTAGAGAGTTCGTTCGTAACTATGATAGTTTCCAGAGGACTGGCAATCTTCCTCATGGTCACAACATGCCTCAGCAAGGAATCTTAGAGATTGAGTTGTTTGGTGTATAGGGCATAGATTTCATGGGACCATTTTCGCCATCATACTCAAACATCTACATCCTTGTGGCAGTAGATTACGTGTCTAAATGGGTTGAAGCAATAGCAACACCCGCCAATGACACCAGAGTAGTAATGAAGTTCCTCTAAAAGAATATCTTTAGCAGATTTGGTGTCCCTAAGACACTAATTAGCGATGGAGGAACTCATTTCTGCAACAGACAGCTGAATTCTGTCTTGAGCCGATACGGAGTTCGCCATAAAGTAGCGACACCGTATCATCCCCAAACAAATGGGCAAGCTGAAGTCTCAAATAGAGAACTAACGTGAATCTTAGAGGGGACAGTAAGTGCCTCTAGATAGGATTGGGCTATAAAGCTTGATGATGCTCTGTGGGCATACAGAATAGCTTTCAAAACCCCCCATTGGAAATTTACCATATCAGTTAGTATATGGAAAGTCCTGTCATTTGCCAGTGGAACTAGAACACAAGGCCTATTAGGATACTAGATTCCTCAACCTTGATGCTAAAGCAGCAGGGGAGAATTGGCTGCTCCAACTAAATGAGTTGGATGAATTCCGCTTAAAAGCATTTGAAAATGGAAAAAACTATAAGGAAAAGGCAAAAAGGTGGCATGATAGGAAGTTAGCTTCCAGAGTATTTGAACCAGGCATAAAGTCCTGCTCTTCAACTCAAGGCTCAGATTATTCCCTGGGAAACTCAAATCCCGCTGGAAGGGACCGTATGTGATTACAAGAGTATCACCTTACGGACACATAGAACTTAAAAGAAAAGATCCTAAAACCAGGTTTACTGTCAATGGACAGAGGGTTAAGCATTACCTTGAAGGAGATATAGAGCTAGGAGGCTCAACACTGCTACTAAGTTAAGTACAGCGAAGTCCAGCTAAAGACATTAAAGAAGCGCTTGTTGGGAGGTAACCCAACTTTACTCAACCATATTTATTTTGTCTTTCTTTCAGCTGTTAGAGTCATGATCATGTGCATCAGTCAAGAGACAGAATTCTCAGCAGTAAAAATAGAACACTCCAGAAAGAGTGTCAAAGTTGAACGCCGGTGAGAAAGCCCTCACTGGGCTTTCAACGCCCCACGAGGGGAGCATTGCTGGCGTTGAACGCCAGCTAGGGAGCAGCCCCTGGGCGTTCAAACGCCAGTGCAGAAAAGCAGGGAATCTGGATTCCCTAGCCTCTCAAGACCAGTAGGTCCCACGGAAGCTCAACCTACCCCACCTTCTTCTTCCCCATTGATCATATTTGCTTGAGGACGAGCAAAACTCTTAAGTTTGGTGTTGCAAAAGTGTTGCTTTGTGACTTCTACCATTTTTAAGTATAGAAAAAGAGGATGGAGCAAACCAGAAAGCATGCACATGAGCCAGTGCAGCAGCTTTAACAAAGACAAAGGAGTGACATTGAAGAGATCAAGCATCACAATAGATCCTTAAGGAGGATTAGTAGCCATCATCATCAAGGTGGATTTGTTTTCTTTATCTTCTTTTCTGTTATTTTTCTATTTTCTGTCTGTTTTATTATCTATTCTCATGTTCTAGTTGCATGATCATTTGCATTGATGTCTTTAAGTTGTAAAATTTTCCATATATCTCTCACCTTGCTTAAATAAAAAATTTTTATTTGAAAAGAACTGATAGATGCATGAATTTCAAGTTTAAAATAAGATTAGTTTAATTAGTTTGATGTGGTGTCATTTGCTTTTGTTTTCTGAATGTATGATTAAACAGTGCATATCTGAAGTTGTAACTTTAGAATGTTGGCTCTTAAAAGAATAAGGAGAAAGGAAAAATATTATTGATAATCTGAAAAATCTAAAATTGATTCTTGAAGCGAGAAAAATCAGCAAAAGAAAAAGAAAAAGCATGTTGCAATATATATATATATATATGTGTGTGTGTGTGCATGCAAGAAAGAAAAAAATGGCAAAAAAGAAAAAAAATAAAAAGCAGAAAAATCCATTACTGCCCAAAAATGTAGGAAAAGGAGGGTAGATTGAAAAAGCCAATAACCCTTTAAACCAAAAGACAAGGGTAAAAAGACCCAAGGCTTTGAGCATCAGTGGATAGGAGGACCCAAAGGAATAAAATCCTTACCTAAGTGGCTAAACCAAGCTGTCCCTAACCATGTGCTTGTGGCGTGAAAGTGTTTGTCAAGTGAAAAGCTTGAGACTAAACGGTTAAAGTCGTGGTTCAAAGAAAAAAGAGTGTGTTTAAGAACTCTGGACACCTCTATCTGGGGACTCTAGCAAAGCTGAGTCACAATATGAAAAGGTTCACCTAGTTAAAGTGTCTGTGGCATTATTGTATCTGGTGGTAATACTGAAAAATAAGGTGTTTAGAGTCACGGCCAAGACTCTAAAAGCTGTGTTCAAGAATCAAAATAATCTTAACTAAGAGAGTCAATAATATCATCTGGATTCTAAGTTCCTAAAGATGCCAACATCTCTGAGTTTCAATGGATAGTGAGATGCCAAAACTATTCAGAAGCAAAAAGCTACTAAGTTCCGCTCATCTGATTGTAACTAAGCTTCGTTTGAAACGTAGAAATTTATTGTATCTTAATTTGCTTTTTATCCTACTTTTTCTTAGTTGCTTGGGGACAAGCAACGATTTTAGTTTGGTGTTGTGATGAGTGGATATTTTATACGCTTTTTGACATCACTTTCATATAGTTTTTAGTAGTTTTTATTTAGTTTTTATTAATTTTTTATACATTCTAGTGTTAAATTCACATTTTTGGATTCTACTATGAGTTTTTGTGTTTTTGTATAATTTCAGGTATTTTCTGACTGAATTGAGGAACTGGAGCAGAAGTCTCATTCTAAGACAGGGAAAGCACTGTAGATGCTGTCCGGATCTGACCTTCCTGCATTCGAAAGAGCTTTTCTCAAGTTAAAGAAGTCCAAATGGAGTGTCTGTAATGGCTTTGGAAAGCTGACTTTCAGAGCTTTCTAGCAATATATAATACTCCATACTTTTCTTCGGATTAAAAGGCCCAAAACTGGCGTCTAACGCCCAAGGAGTCCCTTAGTTGGCGTCCAAATGCCCAGAAAGGACCCCCTAGCTGGCGTTCAACGCCCAAGGAGTCCCCTAGCACCTGGATCACATCAGAGCTCACCCCAAACACTCTCCAAGTGGGCTCCAGAAGTTGATTTTAGCACTAAATATACTATATTTACCCTTACTAGTCATCTCTGTAGTATTTAAAGTGTATTTTACATAATCATGCAGATTATTCAGCCCTATTTTTTGTTTACATTGTATTTTTACTTTTAGTATGAGTTTCTAAACCACCTAGGTTAAGGGAAGGAGCCCTGCTGAGTCCAATGAATTAATAAAAGTACTACTATTTCTCTTCGATCCGTGTTTGATTAATTCTAAGATGTATATTCTTACTTCATCATGGTAAATAGGATTATCTAACCAATTAGCTCTGTTCATCACATTAAGACGAACGTGCTTGATAAACACTGGTGTCTACTTAGGTCAGAATGCGTCTTTCACCAGACAAAGACGACCAACAGCTTGAATATACATCTCTCAGACGGCTAATCCACGACTTCCTTGGGGACTTCTTGAGACATCAGTTCAGCTAATTTTCAGAGAGATTAGGGTCTCTGTGGTAGAGGCTAGAACCTAAAGATGCAGCATTCTCTGATCCGGAAGATCCGACCTTGTTTGTGGCATTTTGAGTAGGATCATAAAAGAGAATGGACGGTATGCGCTTCACCCTCAAGTAGAGATGGATCCACACTAAACCTGGGGTTCAGATCTGGAGGAGTATTGGCAGCTGCTCAAACCACTGTCAATCACATACAGCCTACCATTGAAGAAATCACTCACAAGCAAAGAGAGCAGTAGTACCAGAGTTAATTCAGAAAGGCAAAGCAACTCCAACTCTCAACTCTATTCCTATCATTTAATCCAATTGGTTTTGCCCCTTTCACACATTACTCTTACAACTCCATATATGACATATAATCATTCAAAGTTTATCCAACAACCTTTTGATTCCACCTGACTAAGACCTGCAAGATAACTATAGCTTGCTCCAAACCACAATCCTCATGGGATTGACCCTGACTCGCTCAGGTATTACTTAGACGACCCAGTGCACTTGCTTGTATAACACTACGAAGGTGTGGGGATCATTCTACCAATCACAAACAGCCTGTCATAGAAGAGATTGTTTACAAGCAAAGAGGACAGTATTACCAGATTTAATTCAGAGAGACAAAGCAACTCCAATCCTTAACCATATTCCTATTATTGATTTTAATTTATACAATATTCCTTTAATACAATTCCATATCCAACAACCTTCTGATTTCGCCTGACTAAGACCTGCAAGATAACCATAGCTTGCTTCAAACCACAATCCTTGTGGGATCGACCCTGACTCGCTCAGGTATTACTTGGACGACCCAGTGCACTTGCTGGTATAGCTGTACGGAGTGTGGGGTTTCGGGCACCAGGAATACGCTACATGGGAACTATTTTCTTTAGTTTAGGATAGTGGAAAATAGGACAATCTAAGGGCACGATATCAATAGGTAGGGACTAGTTTTGGTGCATTAAACAAATGTTAAAGACTATTATAGGTTCATCAAATAAAAGTATGGGATTATTCTGGGTCATGATAAAAGTATATGAGATATTATTTGCACATGCAGGGATTGATACCAACTGTCCATGAGGTAATGCCTAGGGTCCACCACAGATTTTCTGTGGCACCTATGGAGAAATTTCAATAACAGTGGAAAGATATGGAGTTAAGGTGGTTGTTATGGGAGTGTGCACGGTTTACCACACAACAAGGTTTTTTTGACAACATGAACAAGATTAAGAAGCTCAATGAAGGTGCATGGAATTACATGAATAAGTGTCTTAGAGAGTCTTGGACAAAATCAACCTTCAGCCATAAGGCAAAATTGGATAATATATGTAATAATGCATGCAAGGTCTTCAACGCATGTAACAAACAAACAAGGGTTAAACCAATCATCACTCTTCTAGAAGAAGTCAGAATGTTTGTTATGAGATATATAGCAAAAAAAAAAGTGAAGTTGGCGAACTATGTGGGTAAGCTACCACCCGTAATTCAGAGTAGGTTGGATAAGATCAGAAAAGTCCAAAAATTAGTATCCTATTTGGATTAGAGATGATGCTTGTAAAAAGTTTGAGGTGCATGGATTCCCCACAAATGTGATGGTTCATTTGGGAAAAAAGCTGTGCTCATGCCAGTTTTGGATGTTAATGGTGTGGACTTTTGGAATATCCACAACTTAACCGGCAAATACACCGGGTCATCCAAGTAATACATTAGGTGAGTGAGGGTCGATCCCACGAGGATTGATGGACTGAGTAACAATGGCTGAATGATTGGCTTAGTTAGGCAAATAGAAAAGACTGTTTGGTGGTTTGAAATTGCATAAAACAGTAAATAAGTGAATAAGAAAGCAAATAATATTATTTACGTAAAAATAGTGAGAAAATGGTAAAGGCTTCGGAGATGTTTACTTTTTATGGATTAAAATGTCTTACCAACTATTTTAACAACGAATGATTCATTCTATGGCAAACCATAAGTGTCTAAACACTAATCTCTTAGTTATTTAGCCTCCTTTAACCTTCATCAACCGCCACTCTCATGGTCACTTAACTCAGATTAGAGGGTGAAGTTCAAAAAACTAGTTTATACCACGAAGGCCCTAATCACCCCAAACCGGCTGAATAGATGTTGCTTATCCCCATCGGTTTATGTAATTAGTTGTTAAAGAGGAGTGTTTTCAAGCTGTAGTTCAAGCAATATAACTCTCTCGAGAATCACAATAACTCATGTAGAAAAGGGTCATACTCTCGTTCCACCCAGTTCATAAGATTAAGAACGAAAACAATTCTTAGAATTGAATCAAACATAAATTAAAATAGAAGAATAACAATTCTAATCCATAGAAATAAACAAAGCTCCTAACCTTAACCGAGGAGGTTTAGTGGCTCTTGACTTACAGAGAAAAAAATGTGAAAATGCGGAAGTGAGGAGTCCCCCTACTAGAGGAGAGATCGAATGTCTCCTCTGGGGAGGAAGGAAGTCCCTCATTTATAGTAAAAACCTCTAAGACTAAACCTAGAATTCAAATTCAAACTAAATTAAAACAAAATCAAATCTATATCAAAGATCTTTTGATTTGAAACTAAAATAAAATATTGAATTATAAACCTAAAATATATTGTTTGTAATTAAAAATTATAAAAAGAAAATAAAATATAACTAATAGGTGGTAAATCCACTTGGAGGCCCAAAGAGGGGTGATTCCGGATAGTATAGCATTTAACACCAGTTTGGATGTTAAACACTCAAGGAGGAGCATCAACATTCAGATTCTGGCTCCCTTGCTGATGCTAAATGCCAGTTTGGGCGTTTAGCGCCCTTGGGGAGGGGGGGTAGGAGTTCTGGCGCTGGTCCTATCCCTTTTGGGCGTTAAACGCAGGCTCAGCATTTAGTGCCAGATTTGGCAATAATTCCAGAAGAAAAAGTATAGATAATTATATATCGTTAGAAAGCTCTAAAAGTTGGCTTTCCAACGCCATTAGAACTGCATTAATTGGACCTTTGTAGCTCAAGTTATGCTCGTTGGAATACAAGGAGGTCAGGGTTGACAACATCTACTATCCTTTCTTTGTTTTTGCACAAAACTCTGCCAAATTGCTCCAAAATTCACCTAAAAGCATAAAAATACCAAAACTACTCAAAGTAGCATCCAAAGAGGCTTTTTGCACTAAAATATATTAAAACTTAATAATTTCTAACTAAAAACAACTAGAAAATGAAGGGGAAAAGGGTATAAGATCCTCACGCATCAGTTAACAGGTCAATTTTCTCTTTACCTTTCAAGGATCAATATGAACCTGTAGAAATACCATGCATGTGCTAGTCTTGCAAGGGTCAATAAGGTAGCGTTTAGTAGAGAGATTGAGATTGAGAAACTGAAACACAGAGACTAAGACTGAGAGACAGAGACAAAAATAAGTTTCAATATTGTGTTTAGTGTAGAAGTGTACAGGAGTGAATTATGTCTCAGTATCCTATTTGGTTTAAAATAAAACGAGAGATTAAAATGTTTGAAATGACAAGAATACCCTTAAATTTAAAATGCAACCCTAACCCAAATCCAATTTGAATTTTTTCAGAAATCAAATGTGGTGCCCTAACCCAATCCAGCCCCTTTCTCCTCTCCCCTGAAATTTTAACCAAGGGAAGGAATCCTCCAGTCTTTCCCGCTGCCAGCAGTACCACCAAGGATCCCGAATGATCTGTTCAATTGAATTACAAACTAATTTATATATTAGAACAAACAACCAAATCCACAGAAGCTAGGTCACGACAAAAAAAATGAATGAAATCAGTAAAAAAAAATTAGCTACAACTAACCGAGGTCACAGAAGCTCCAACGACAATAATATGGTGGTTGAGCTCGACAACAATAGGGCAGAGGCTATAGCTGGATTCCTCGAATGTTGCCTTGTGTATGAGAAAATAAGGAGTGATAAACTTCGACGGGGACTCACCTACCTAGCAGTGGCAACGAGGTGGTTGTCCTGGCACTGGCGATGCAGAGGCTACAACGAAGTCTTTAAAGAAGGAATGAGAAGATGAAGGAGTGAGGGCCTGCTAAGAATGAAGTCCTAATTTGATTTGCACAAAGGGTAAAGTTAGAATTAATTAATTAGAATGGGGGTATTTTAGGTACAAAAAGTTATTAAAGTTTCAGTCTCATTCCTCAAAATTTTCAGTACCTAGTGTTCCTACTTTTTGGAGGTACTGAAATACTGAAATTTCAGAGACGGAGACGGAAATTTTAGTACCACTGTCTCATCTGCCTTTAACGTCCTCTTTTTAGATAGTAGGCTTTTCATGAACTCAACATAGGGAGGGATTTGCTCCAGAACCTCAGCAAAAGGAATATTGATTTGCAGCTTTCTAAAAACTTCCAAGAACTGCGAGAATTGCTCGTCTTTGGTCTCCTTTTAGAGCTTCTGGGCATGTACTTTGGTACCCTGATAGTGAAGATTTATTGATGGTATCGGTTTAGAATTTCACAAATAAATTCTCATTGCAAGTATAGTTCTACACCAACAAACAATCCTCTGAATAAAAAATTTGGTTGTCACAAGTACAAACCTCAAATGAAAATTTTCTGAAGTATTCAAACCTCGGGTCGTCTCACAAGGAATTGCAATGAAGTGATCAATTATTGTCTTTGAAGAACAAAGGGGTTTGATTTGTAATTGGCAAGAAAAGTAAATAGTAAGAAAGTAAATAATAAGAATTGATAAAATAAGGAAAAGAACTCTTGGCTAGACATAGGTAATTGAGATCACCATCCTTGTCTACAAACCATGTATTGACAATTGTGAGGAACCAAGCTCATTAAGTCTACTTCCGAAAAGCCTTAAGTATGTAATATCTACTCCTAGGCTTGAAGTACGTCAAATGGCTTAATCAACATCAATCCATAAGTCCTAACCTAGCTACTAATTAACTTAGTAGTAGGCTAGAGTCAATGGTTATCAAATTGACCACTAAGGGTTCTCAAATCACCAATTCAACGAGACCCAATGACTCAAAGTCACTCAATTCCCTTAGCCTAGGCCAAGAGTAAGAAAACTACTAAAAAACAAGAGAAAACATTTCATCAAATACATAGAGTGCAATAGAAGTAAACATCACAAAATGCAAGAATTAACAAGATCCATAACCATCATGAGCAAGAAATTAACAATAGCAATGAAGATAAACTTAACAGAAGACATGGAAACATAAAATTGCATTAGAAGAAATCAAGATCCATCAATGGTTCATCATCATAAAAGAGAGCATGAAAAGGAAAATTAACAAAAGAACCAAGAAGAATTGACGTATTAGAACAAGGAATTGTAGAGGAAACTAGATGAAATCAAGTAATCAAATCTAGATCTAAGAGAAATTAACCTAATCCTAACCTAATTCTAGAGAGAAGAGGGAGCTTCTCTCTTTAGAAACTAACTAAAGGCTCATCATGACTAACTAAGTGCTCCCCCTTTGCTCAATCTTCAATTTTGCATGAAATACCCTCTGAAACGAGTTGGATTTGGGCCTGGTAGCTCAGAAATCGCCCCCAGCGATTTCACTTTAAGTCAGTCACGTGCCGAGCGTCACGCGTGCGCGTGGATGACGCGTGCACGTCGCTGGCCAAAACTCCTTCTCACGCGTACGCGTGGTTGACGCGTGCGCGTGGCTTGCAAATCTTCAATGCACGCGTACGCGTGGATTACGCATGCGCGTGGCCCTCAATTCTCCAAATGCTCATTTCTTCATGAATTCTCCCTTTTGCATGCTTTCCTCTTCACTTCTTCCATCCAATACTTACCTTATAAACCTGAAATCACTCGACAAACACATCAAGGCATTGAATGGAATTAAAGTGAATTAAAATCACCATTTTAAGGGCCTAAAAAGCATGTTTTTACACTTAAGCACAAATTAAGGGAGAATTACAAAACCATGCTATTTCATTGAATAAATATGAGAAAGGATGATAAAATCCCCCAAAATAAGTACAAGATAAACCACAAAATTGGGGTTTATCAAACCTCCCCACACTTAAACCAAGCATGTCCTCATGCTAAAATCAAGAAAGAATCAAAGGGTATCAACATTTATTCAATGCAAACTAACTATATGCAACCTATCTATATGCAATCTATCTATATGAATGCATCTACTTGGTCAAAATAAATCAACTTCCAAAAATATATATGTAAGTACAGGGCTAAAGCATTAGCAATCAAATCAACACACAATTGAATTGAATTATTGAAAGATTTCACAAACTTGCAAGAAAAGATTATCATGGAAGGAAACATGTAATTGAGCAATCGAACCCTCACCAGATGTGTATCTGCTCTAGTCACTCAAGTGTATAGGGTAGATTCACTCAATTCTCCCCTAATCATGCTTTCCAAGATTTATTTTTCATCTAACAATCAACAATTATTTCATGTATGCATACAGATATCATGAGGACTTTCCCATAGGTTGTAATGGGGCTAAGGTTAAGGTAGGATGCATATGGTCAAGTGAGCTTGAAATTTGAATCTTTGATTAACATAAACTTCCCACCTAACCTATGACAACCTATACAATTCTAAACAAACCTAACTACCTAATGCTAGGGCATCTTAGGCTAGTTTTACTAGCCTTTTTCCTTTGTTTTTAATAAGTTTTATGCACTTTCTTGAGTTATAAGTAGGTAATTGGGGTAAAAATTCATGCATGCCTAGATTCATCCAACCATAGTTAATTTGATGTAATTTCATGAGAATTATGCTATAATTACTTGTGTGCTAAGAATGATGAGAATTCTCATGACTTATGCCAAGGCTTTGATGAGTTTGTTTGGTTGATGATAGGAAGAAAGAAGCAGAAAAAGAGCAAGGAAGAAGAGAAGGAAAGGCCATCGTTGGAGCCAACGTTGGTCCATCAACGTTGAAGTCAACGTTCTGGAAGAAGAAAACATGGGTGCCAATGTTGGAGGGAACATTGGTGAACCAACGTTACCTCCAACGTCATTGAAAAGACTAGCTTTAGAGGGATCCAAATCAATCAGCAAATTCCAATTTTCAATCAACAGCTGAGTTTGACAACTCAAGTGTCACTAATTACTCAACCAAAGCCAAAAGGAGAAAAATCTAAATTATTTATATAGTAAATAGAAGAAAGCAATCATAAATCTGAAATACCTCAGATTGAATTAAATAGAATATTCAAATCTAACATGAAGAGTTCATAAGCCAATTTGGCAACATAAGTAATCACAAGTAAAGGCATTAGAATAAATAAAAGTAGAAGAGAAATATAAATTAAAGGAACATTGAACCTGGAATTGAAGAAAACGAAAGAATCCTAATCCTAAAATCTAAGAGAAATCCTAATCCTAAATCCTAAGAGAGAGGAGAGAACCTCTCTCTCTAAAACTACATCTAAAACCTTAAATTGTGAATTATGAGAAGTTGTTTCAATGAATGAATGGATTCCCCCACTTTATAGCCTCTAATCTGTGTTTTCTGGGCCGAAAACTGGGTCAAAAACAGCCCAAAAATCGCCTCCAGTGATTTCTGGTATGGATAGGTCGCTGCAAAGTCACGCATGAGCGTCGTCCACGCATTCGCGTGGATTGAGTTTTTGAAAGGTCACGCATGCGCATCGCCTAAATTCGGGGCAGCTATGGCAAATTATATATCGTTACAAATCCCCGGATGTTAGCTTTCCAACGCAATTGGAACCGCATCATTTGGACCTCTGTAGCTCAAGTTATTGTCGATTTAGTACCAGAAGTCAGGCTGGACAGCTTTAGCAGTTCCTTCAGCTTCTTGTATTCCTACCACTTTTGCATGCTTCCTTTCCATCCTCTAAGCCATTCCTGCCCTGTAATCTCTGAAAACACTTAACACACATATCACGGCATCGAATGGTAATAAGAAAGGATTAAACATAGGAAATTTAAGGCCAAAGAAGCATGTTTTCAATCAAAGCACAGAATCAGGAAGGAAAATGTAAAACCATGCATTTTGTATGAACAAGTGTATGAAAGAATGATAAAATCCACTCAATTGAGCACATGATAAACCATAAAATAGTTGTTTATCAACCTTCCCACACTTAAACATTAGCATGTCCTCATGCTTAGCTCAGGAGAAGCTATAAAAGAGTGAAGAGGAATGGTAAAAGTATGTAATGCAACCTATCTATATGAATGCAACTACATGCAAAATGTTTTTACCTATCTATATGAATGCAACCTATCTATACAAATACGAACTGGATTTCACTAATTCAAATCACAAAATAAAGTACAAGTAAATTTGTAGAAGAAAATAGCTCATGAAAGCCGGGAACAAAGAATCGAGCATCGAACCCTCACTGGAAGTGTATGCACTCTAATCGCTCAGGTGTTTAAGGTTCGATCTCTCAATTTTCTACTAATCTTGCTTTCTAAGGCTTGCTCTTTATCTAACAATCAACAGAAATTTAATGCACAAATACACATATCAAGAGGTCTTCTAAGGGTTGTAATGGGGTTAGGGTCAAGGTAAGATTGTATTTGGCCAAGTGGACTAAAATCTGAATCCTTAATTAATTTAAACTTTCCACCTAACTTTAGACAATTCATGTAATCATAATACCACATCTAACTATCCATTAACCATGTTTTCCACATATTCATGAATTATAATTTCAAGTACAGTACATATGCATTGCTACCAACATTTACTTTGGGGTATTTTGTCCCCTTTTTGTTATTTGCTCTTTTTCTTTTCTTTTTCTCTTTTTCTTCGTTATATATATATATATATATATTTTTTTTTTTCTTTTATTTTTCTCAATGCATATGATTAAATTTTTGAATGCATGAACATGTCCTAAACATTTCTTTCACATTTTCATAAAGAAGCTTAACATACTTAATTTCCAAAACCAAACGTTTCCAAACCCACTTTTCCCACACTTAATTCATGAGCACTCTCACTAGTCTAAGCTAACCAAGGATTCAAATTAAGGACATTATTTTTTTTCGCTTAGAGTTAATGATGTGCTAAAGTAAAGAACAAAGGGGTATAATAGGCTCAACATTGGTTTGCAAAGGATAATGAAAGGGTAATGCCATATGGGTATGTAAGCTCAGTGAAACAAAGGCATCAATCATATAAGTGCATGCATACATCAAACCATGAAAATATAGAATTAAGCAAGACAAAGATCACAATTTTAGAGAGAAAAACACACACCAAAAATAAAATATTGGTTGATAGAATGCAACCAATTCAAATAGGCTCAAAATCTCACAGGTTTTGTGTGTTCGAGCTCTAAACCATGTTCCAATATAATATTCCTTCAAACAAGTTTATCAAAAATTTTAAATCAAATTAGTGAAATGTTATAAAAAGTTTCTTGAGAAAGAAAATATTACTTTAACCAAGTGGTGGTAAAATATGCACAAAAAATCAAACAAATATGCAATCAAACATGCAAATGCAACAACTAACTAGCAAAGAAAATAAAACATTGGTGTTGAGAAGAGAATAACTAACCCATGGAAGTCGGTATCGACCTCCCCACACTTAAAGATTGCACCGTCCTCGGTGCATGCTAAGATGTGCAGGTGGACGGGTTACTCCAACTGATGCTTTTCTCCAAAGATTGTGCAGATGAACTTGTTTGTTGTCCCATTGAGAAGCTTCCCTTTTTCCCTTCTCGATGGCCATCCTGAAAGAAGAGGAAAAGGAAGAAAAGTAACCCAGAAATAAAGATAAGAAAACAAATGAAGTTTAGGTGGGTTGATGCCAAATAATGAGGGTCTCAATTACATGGTAGCTACAACATATAAGTGAGAAAATAGTAGAAGCAAATGGCATATCAATAGTGCAAAGATCGCAACAATGAAGGAGAGAGTGTGGGTAATGCAAGATAGTATAAGCTCATGTCAATGCAAATAGAATACATGTATTATAAAAGATTGGCATTGACAGATAAAGAATACCAACCAACATTGTAAAACAAGTCATTAAGCACCAAAATAATACAAAGAAAAAAGATACAACAGTTGAAAAAGAAAATTTAACACCAATGGAAAAAATAATAAATTTAGAATGGAAAATAAAAATATGCACAAAATTAAAATGCAATGAATGAAAGTATGCAAATAAATTAAGTAAAATAGAATGAAAGTGAAGAAGGATGACAAGTTAAAGAGATGAAGAAGAAGAAAGTAAGAAAGGAGGAAGAAAGAAGGAGAAAAGATGGAAGAAAAAAGTAAGCATTTAAAATGGGGGACGATGCGCGCGCGTGTAACACGCGTACGCGTGAAAACTGAGTTGGCCGTTCGATGCATAAGCGTCGGCCACGCGTACGCGTGGGTGGTCTGAAAGCAAAATGACGCGCACGCTTTAGGGATGCATACGCGTGGGTGATTTTGTGCCTCTAGCACAGTTCCATCGTAAGGGCAGCACAACTCTCTGTCCAGATGCTCTTTACGCCGATTTAGGTAACCACGCGTACGCATCGTTGACGCTTACGCGTGGGTGGTAAATATTACAGGGGACGCATATGCGTGAGGCACGCATATGCGTGGGGTGGCTTGTGTGCCACGCACCCCTCCCGCGCGTCTCTCGCGCAACTCTCTGTTGGTTGCGTAGACACACACGACGCATGCGCGTCGTAGATGCTTGCGCGTCGATCCCCATTTTTTTATGCAGTATGCAGAATGCAGAATGGAAATGCTGATGCAGGAACTATGAATGAACACTAAGAAACAAAAAATAAAATAGAACGAAGAATAAAACATAATAAAATAAAACTAAGACTGAAAAAGAACGATTATACCATGGTGGGTTGTCTCCCACCTAGCACTTTTAGTTAAAGTCATTAAGTTGGACATTTGATGAGCTCCTGGTTATGATGGCTTGTGCTTGAACTCATCAAGGAATCCCCACCAATGTTTGCAATTCCAATATCCTCCGGGATCCCAAACTAGGCGCATATAGCCGTCAAGCAATCTAAAGTAAGTGACAAGGACCCAAGACTGTTGATTGTTGGAATGAATTCCGGGGTCCTAAACCTTGCTTTTGCACCCGTCTTCTTGTTAATCATTATTGTTCCAACCGGGTGGCAAGCAATTGGAATTCTTACGGAGACATCCAAACAATTTCCTAGACCCATTCAATTGAGAATTATACCAACCCTTATACTTCAATTTGGAGCATGCAACCATATTGAACCTTGCATGATAACTCTTACCACTAACCATCTCCCTCTTACTCTTATAGCCACAAAGAGCTCTAAGTTGCCCATCCGTCTCAAGAAAAGCATATTCAAGTGGGCTAATTAAGCTTAGAGATGAAAGATTTACCCACTTGAATGAAGGAATGGACGGTGATGGTTTTGGGGGAGAGGTCTCCAACAACTTTGGCAAGGTGATTTCTAGCTCCATTCCCTTGAGCTCTTCCTTGACAACTTCCACCTCTTTGCAAGCTTTTTCTATTTCAACCTCTTCCTCTTGGTAGCTTTCTTCCAATTCGATCTCTTCTTCATTGTTCACCAAGGGCATGGGAGGTTGTGCTTCTTCTTCTTTAATCTCCATGTCAAATCCAATGGGAGAGGATTCAAATGTAAATAAGAATTCATTAATGATTGAATCCATCTCTTGATCATCCCCTTCAAAGTCTTCAACCATGATATGTCTTGGAGGTTGTACACCCTCTTCAACATCAAATTCAAACTCCTTAGAAGGGGGATCTATGACTGGGCTTTCCCATGGACGTTCCGCATCTCCGAAGTCTTTGACCACTTCTTGTAACAACCCTGATTTTCGAGTACATGAGATCTTTTCTGAAAGTACGGTTTCTCCGGAAGATCAGTAAAGGGAACACCTCTGCTATATCATCAAGCATCTCAATCCTCATTATCGTTATGTCATCTTTAAGCTAGAACCTCCTTTGAGGCAAGCTCGATAACGCAATCGCGAAGAACCTAGTTTTTGAACCGTATCGGTTGGCAGTTTTGATTCTGATTTTCGTAAATAGTCTCTATTTGACGAACCGGACTCGATTCATGAGAGGAGAGAGATAATAGTATAATATTATCATTATATTAGTATTAGAAAATGCTTGAATGATATTAAAAGGTTACCTGGTCTGTTTTATTTAAAAACAGAAAATCGGTTTAACCGAATTTACGGTTTACTGGTGCAGCTTAGCACCAGCACTCTCTGGTGACTTTAGCAATGCTAAGGCCTCATTATTCATGTTTTATTCTCATAATAAATATGTTACTAGTGTCATTTATGCTAGTAGCTCAGAAAATAATTTTTAGAGATGTTTTTGCAAGTGTTCCGATACATCTAGTTTTAGTAGTTATACACCTGAGATATTTTAATATTATTTTAATCCACCTCCAAGCCAACCAATCAAAATTCACCTTACACCCCCAAGACCTCCAAGGCTGTCTCATTTCATCATTTTGGCCGAAATTGAAAGGAGAGAAAAGAGAGAAAACTTCATGAACACTTAATCTTCAAATCTTGATTTCTTCTGAACCAAAACTCAAATCAAAACTCCGATTTCACCAAAATGATCCTCTCTTCTTCCTCTACATAACCATGTAACTTATCAAGGCTGGAAATAAGGTGAGATGGCTGTCTCCCTCCCTTTTCAATTCGGTTTTCAAGGAAAACCATGCCAAACATGTGTTTTCTTGATGTTCTTCCTTAGGAATCATGCTTAACTTGACTTGAAGGCCAAGAAACATTAATTTTCAGCAAGTCTAAGGTGAGATATCTCTTCCTAACATACTGAGTGAGATTTGGTCAGTTGAGAGTTTTTGGATTTAAAGTTGTTCTTGATGTGATTTAGGAGGAAAAAGTGCTTAAGGACCACCTGAAAGTTTAACCAAATTAGGAGCAGCAAAACCAGGTAGGGATTGACGAATTTAATCTTGATTGATTGTGTTTGAGTTGTGTGATTATGATATGGTTTGGTTATGCTTGAAATTGATTGTTTATATGAGTAATTCTTGTTGAAATTTTGGTGAAATTTTGATGAAATTTGATGAAATTCAAGCTTTAAAGTTCATGTTCTTGGGCAGCTGGAAAAACGAAACCCTAAGCTTAAATTGAGGTTCAATTTGTGTTGAAATCATGTAGAAAAGATGGGGTTTTAGTGGCTGCTAATTTATTTTGAATTATGGTAAAAATCGGTTGCTGAAAAGACTGAAAAACGGGTAAAAACAGAGAAAGAATCTGAAGAATTTATGAAGAACATGAAGAACACTTTGAGTGTGATGAAGAACAATGAAGAACACATTTTTGATTCATAAAAGGGCAAGGAAGTAATTAATTTGGTGTTTGAGGGGTTATATGGTAATTTTTGAAAGTTAGGGTGGTAAAAGTAGAAATATTAAAAGTTACGGGTGGTAAAAAGTGAATTTTTAAAGGTTAAAAGTTAAAAGGGGGTAATTTTCGAAAATATATTACTAAAATAATAAATAATAATAAAATATTAAATAATAATATTTAATTAAAAATAATATTTTAATAAAAATAATAAAATAATACAGAAAAGGCAGTTTTCTGTAAAAGCTTTAGAAAGACAACTTTAAGCGCAGAATCTCATAATTACCTTCATAAAACACTTAGGGAGTGGTAAGAACATATTAGTGAGGAAAAAATAAAAGAAAGATAAAAAGTTGAAGAAAAGATAAAAGTCGAAGAAAAAGTCTGTAAAGTTTTAATGACAGAAAAACAGACAGAGACTAGTAAACGAACTAGGGCAACTTAGTTAGTACTTGAGTCGCGACTAGGGTTAGGTATTATATGAAAAGTTAAACTGTTTCAGTATAGACTTAATGAACCTATACTTGGGACAGACTAACTATTCATACCGAAATTTACATAAGCTTTAAATACATACGTTAAATAGAGAAATTAGAGTAGAGTAGAGAGATACAGAGAAAAGAGAAACCAGAACAGAGTAAAGAGATATAAAGAGAAGAGTATAAGAATAAAGAGTTAAGCCTTGTAGCATGATGTTCGGTTGGATGTTCATCTGCTGCTTTTCCATTGGCCCTAGAGGTCCTGTAGGCCCAAGTTCACCTACAGTGAGTTGTTATTCCTGTAGGCCGAAGTTCACCTGCAGTGAATATCAATTGTGTATCTCAGGGTGTTGCTCCTGTAGGCCGAAGTTTACCTACAGAGAGTTGTGATACCTGTAAGCCGAAGTTCACTTACAGGGGCGCTATTTCTGTAAGCCGAAGTTCACTTACAGAGGTGTTATTTTTGTAGGCCCAAGAGATGTGTTTATTCATTTGTTGCGTTAAGGCAACTCCAGATATACTTGTATAATCATCTGCTGCAGAGAGGCAGTCAGATAGATAATGGTGTGATCACTGAGAACGCTTTCCTGCGGTACAGATCCATATTTTATTTCTGTAAGGCAGAGGGGTTATTTCCTGCTACAGAAGTACCGTGACCACCTGTTCCATTTCTGTAGTGGCAGAGGGGTTATTTCCTGTATACAGAAGGTGTGTCGGCTTACATCCCTGCAGTGGCAGATGTGTTATTTCCTGCGTGCAGTGGACCCTGTGGTGGCAGAGGGGTTATTTCCTGTACACAGGGGTATAGCCAATAGGAAAGCCTTATCCAGACAGAGGTTGCTGGATAACGTCGGGAGCAGGTTAGTAACCGACAGATGAGCTCATTACCTGCACTAGGGCTAGACATGCATCATTCTTGTCTGCGCATCATTCTCTGTTGCATTCCTTTCTGTGTGTGGTTTATTTCTTTATGTTTGTCTGCTTGCATACTATTTCTGTGTTTTATTGTATTCTTTTGTTTGTGTTATACTTTCTATTGCCTCTACTTTCTCTTTCTATCTTTATCTTCTGTTTACTGCTTCGCTGTATTATGTTATTTGTTTGCTAATCGACCCCAAGTAAATGAACGTAACTAATAACCCCGACCCTACTAAGAACTCTCCAATTCTTACCCCTTCTCTCTCCCTTCCCCCTTCAGATGGAAGTAAGAGTACCTTACCATAGTTCGCTGATGACTGTTCGCAAGAAGAGGATTCTGCTCTAGATAGTCTTCGGAGTCTAGGGTAAATATCGTTCTCTGTTTACATGTATATACTGTGAGACCAGCCAACGTCTGCACCCCGTTCGTATGCGCACTTTAACCTAAATCCTGTGTACGAGATTCCTATTGTGTGGCTACTTCATGAGGTCCCAGAGAGACGTCTTGTGGAAAAGTCTGATCGTGCAGAGGAGTAGCAGATGATGTTCTATCTTTTGATGACGTTCCACTTGACTTGAGTTTTGAAGACCTAGAACGTAGTTTCCCTCGCTTTAGTAGTTTAGAGGGACTAGGAGAGTATAGAGTCTAGGCTAGCCTGGGCGCCAGCTTAGGGACTTCTTGAACAGGTCAGGACCTGGGATGTTGTATGTATATATATGTATATAGATATTATTTAGCTATATCTAGGGGTGTCCTAACTAAAGATCTTTACTCTAATAAAGGCTGGATAACCGAATGATATCAACTGCTTGTGATATATTTATGTATGGTTGTTTATAACTGTTTTATCTTCTATCAGTTGTGAATTGCTTATGAATGATTTCGTCTATTAATCCAAATGTTTTCAAAAAAAAAAGTACCTCGTAAAGTAACTACGCTTTTAACAACGAATCAGGCTCATATAATAAATAATAGATAATAGATAGGTAGACAAGTTGGTAGCGCTCAGTTTCTAGTATGATCATGACGTACCAGTTATTGGGTCGTTACACTTCTTCCTCTTCAATAATTCCGGCTTCCTCCACTTGTTCCAGCACAAAGTCATGCTCCTTTCTGTCCATCAAAGTTTCTAGTGATCTCCTTCATGCTACGTTCTTCATTAGATTCTCCACATGAAGCCATGGGAGTTCCTTGAGTGTCCGACTATCGGAAAGCTAATTGATTTATCGCTTGCTCCAGTTGATGAAGGGTTGCATGAAATTGATCTACTGTTTTCTTGAGGCGAGCCTGTGATTCTTGGGTCGATGGATATGGACATGGTGCATATGGAAGTGGTGGTTCTTGGGGCTAATTGGATTGGAATTGGGGTGGGTAAGGTTTAGGGTCATATGGAGGTGAATGGTGTAAAGGGGCTTGTGAGTATGGTGGTTCAAAGCTATGTTGAGGAGGTAGTTCATTGGCATATGATGGAGCTTGCTGGTAACTACAAGGGGGTCCACCATATCTATCATCTTGGTACGCACCTCGGAATGGCTCTTAACCATAGTAATTTGGTGGAGGTTGGTTATCACGAAGAGGTCCACCATAACTATTGTCTTGGCATGTATTGTAGAATGGTCATTGTCCATGGTATCTTGGGAGGTGTTGTTGCCGAAAGGGTTGATCAGATCCTCGTGGCTCCTTCCATCTTTGATTGTTTTGACCTTGATGCATGTTCCTGTTATAGCTTCCATTCCTTACAACAACATTGGAACCAAACTTAAAGCCAGAGGGGTGAGAATTCATAGTTGCTAAAGAAAATAAAAATTAATAAAAATTAATGAAAATAAACTCCTAAAACTAAAAATACTAATAAAGAAACGAAAAAGCAAATATTTACAATAACCAATAATAAGGCACACGTTTGCAATTCCCCGGCAATGACGCCATTTTGACGATTGGACTTTTGTGTGGTCTAGAATTTCATAAAAATAATCACGTTGTAAGTATAGCTTCTAAACCAACAGAGAATCCTTTCGTACAAAACTTTGGTTGTCATAAGTAACAAAACCCAATAAAATTTATAACCGAAGTATTTAAACCTCGGGTCGTCTTCTCAAGGAATTGTAGGGAAGTATGATTTATTATTGGTTATGGAAAAAGGTGTATTTTTGAGTTTTTGAAATAGGGAACAAGTAATTTAAATGGCAAGAAAAATAAATTAAGAATTAGAAAAACTCTTGGTAGGGTATGAGAACTGGAAATCCCATCCTAGTTATCCTTATCAGGTGTGATGAGAATTGTTTATTGCTCCCACTTATTTAACCCTTACTAAATAAAGGAAAGTCAAGTGGACTAATTAACTTGATTCCTCAAGTCCTAGTCAACTCCTGCGGAAAGACTAGCTTCAGAGGGATCCAAATCAATCAGCAAATTCCAATTTTCAATCAACAGCTGAGTTTGACAACTCAAGTGTCACCAATTACTCAACCAAAGCCAAAAGGAGAAAATTCTAAATTATTTATATAATAAATAGAAGAAAGCAATCATAAATCTAAAATACCTCAAATTGCATTAAATAGAATATTCAAATCTAACATGAAGAGTTCATAAGCCGATTTGGCAACATAAATAATTAACAAGTAAAAGCATTAGAATAAATAAAAGTAGAAGAGAAACATAAATTTAAGGAACATTGAACCTGGAATTGAAGAAAATGAAGGAATTCTAATCCCAAAATCTAAGAGAAATCCTAATCCTAAATCCTAAGAGAGAGGAGAGAACCCCTCTCTCTCTAAAACTACATCTAAAACCTAAAATTGTGAATTATGAGAAGTTGTTTCAATGAATGAATGGATTCCCCCACTTTATAGCCTCTAATCTGTGTTTTCTGGGCCGAAAAATGGGTCAAAAATAGATTAGAAATTGCCCCTAGCGATTTCTGGTACGTACAGGTCGCTGCAAAGTCACGCGTGAGCGTCGTCCACGCGTTCGCGCAGATTGAGTTTTTGCCAGGTCACGCGTGCGCGTGACCCACCCTTGTGCGTCACCTAACTTTAAGGGAGCTATGAAAAATTATATATTGTTGTGAAGCCCGGGATGTTAGCTTTCCAACGCAATTAGAATCGCGTCATTTGGATATCTGTAGCTCAAGTTATGGTCGATTTAGTACTAGAAGGTCAGGCTGGACAGCTTTAGCAGTTCCTTCAGCTTCTTGTATTCCTTCCACTTTTGCATGCTTCCTTTCCATCCTCTAAGCCATTCCTGCCCTGTAATCTATAACGACCCAATTTTCAGTACGCCTAGGACATACCAGAAACTGAGTGCTACCAATTTGTCATCCTAATTATTGTCTATTATTTATTATATGAGCCTGATTCGTTGTTAAAAGCGTAGTTAGTTAGCGAGGTACTTTTTTTTTGAAAACGTTTGAATTAATAGACAGAATCATTCATAATCAATTCACAAATAATAACAGATAAAACAGTTATAAGCAACCACACATAAATACATCACAAGCAGCTGACAACATTTAGTGATCCAGCCTTTATTAGAGTATAGACTTTTAGTTAGAACACCCCTAGATATAGCTAGATAATAACTAAATACATATATACACATACAACATCCCAGGCCCTGACCTGTTCAAGAAGTCCCTAAGCTGGCACCCAGGCTAGTCTAGACTCTATACTGACCTATTCCCTCTAAACTACTAAAGCGAGGGAAAGTACGCTCTAAGTCTTCAAAACTCAAGTCAGGTGGAACGTCACCAAAAGGTAGAACATCATCTGCTACTCCTCTGCACGATCATATGTCATCAAAGAGCGTCTCTCAAGTACTTCATCGAGTGGCCACATAACAGCAACATCGTACGGAGGACTTAGGCTAAAGTTTGTAGAAAAGCGGGGTACAGACGTTGGCTGGCCTCATAGTATATACATATAAACAGGTAACTGAGTTCACTCTAGACTCAGAAGACTATTTAGAGTGGAATCCTTTTTGTGAACGATCGTCAGCGAACTACGGAAGGGTATTCATGCTTCCATCTGAAGGGGGAAGGGAGAGAGAAGGGGTAAGAACTGGGGAGTTCTTAGTAGGGCCGGGATTATTAGTTACGTTCATTAATTCCGTGTTGTTTAGCAGATAAATAGCAGAATACCGAGAAGCAGTAGACAGAAGAAACAGATAGATAGAGAAAATAAAGGAAACAGAAAGCAAAACACAAACAAAAGAATACAAGAAAACAAAACACAGACACAGAGAATAGAATGAAAACAAAGAAGGCATACATTCAAACAACAATCATAACAGAGGAAATGCGCAACCAAATATGATGCATGTCTAGCCCTAGCGCAGGTAATGAGCTCATTTGTCGGTTACATACCCGCTTCCGACGTTACCCGGAGTCCTCTGACCAGGTAAGGCTTTCCTGTTGGCAATGTCCCTCGCAAGAGTCCTTTGACTTGTGAGGCAAACCACTGCAAGAGTCCTTTGACTTGCAGGGCGGCACTAGCAACCCACTGCAAGAGTCCTTTGACTTGCATGGCGGAGCTAGTTAACTTATATCTGCCCAACACACTCTCTGTAAGAGTCCTTTGACTTACAAGAACATACACGCACTCTCACTGTAAGAGTCCTTTAACTTACAGGAGCATACACACATACTCTCACTGTAAGAGTCCTTTGACTTACAGTAGTATATGCTAGTCGTGTGTTCTCGATACCTCTGTAAGAGTCCTCTGACTTACAGAATAGCATTATAGCTAAGTATCCCAGGAAAGCACTCTCAGTTGTCGTACCACCATCTTATCTGACTGCCTTCACGCAGCAGATCATCACATAATCATTCTCATTATCATCATTCATTATCATTCTCATTATTCATCATCACTTTCACATTCTTATGCAGTACCTCTTTCTTTCTCTGTATCTCTTTACTCTGTTTTAATTACTCTGTTCTTTGCATCTCTTTTCTCTTCTCTGATTACTCTTTTCATCTGTATCTATATTACTCTTTTTCTCTTTATCTCTTTACTTTACTCTGGTTACTCTGTTCTCTGTGTTTCTTTACTCTGCTCTGATTTCTCTGTTTAACGTATGTATTTAAAGCTTATGTAAATTTCGGTATGAATAGTTAGTCTGTCCCTAGTATAGGTTCATTAAGTCTATACTGAAACAGTTTAACTTTTCATATAATACCTAACCCTATTCACAATTCCAGGACTAGCTATGTTGCCCTAGTTCGTTCACTAGTCTCTGTCTGTTTTTCTGTCATCAAAACTTTACAGACTTTTTCTTCGATTTTTATCTTTTCTTCAACTTTTTATCTTTTATTTATCTTTGCCTCTCTAATATGTTTTTACCACTCCCTAAGTGTTTTATGAAAGTAATTATGAGATTCTGTGCTTAAAGTTGTCTTTCTAAAGCTTTTACAGAAAACTACCTTTTCTGTATTATTTTATTATTTTTATTAAAATATTATTTTTAATTAAATATTATTATTTAATATTTTATTATTTTTTTATTATTTTATCATTAATTTTTTCGAAAATTACCCCTTTTTAACTTTTAACCTTTAAAAATTCACTTTTTACCACCCGTAACTTTTAATATTTCTACTTTAACCACCCTAACTTTCAGAAATTACAAAATAACCCCTCAAACACCAAAATATTTACTTCCTTGCCCTTTCTAAGATCTAAAAGGTGTTCTTCAATGTTCTTCACCACACTCAAAGTGTTCTTCATGTTCTTCATAAATTCTTCAGATTCTTTCTCTGTTTTTACCCGTTTTTCAGTCTTTTCAGCAACCGATTTTTACTATAATTCTTAATAAATTAGCAGCTACTAAAACCCCATCTTTTCTACATGATTTTAACACAAATTGAACCTCAATTTAAGCTTAGGGTTTCGTTTTTCCAGCTGCCCAAGAACATGAACTTTAAAGCTTGAATTTCATCAAATTTCATCAAAATTTCACCAAATTTTCACCAAGAATCAATCATACATGCAACCAATTTTTAGCACAGCCAATTTATACAGCATTCACACAAATCAAACACAAATAATCAAGATTAATTTCGTGACACCCTACCTTGATTTGCTGCTCCAAATCCGGTTACTCTTTGAAGTGTTCTTAAAGCACTTTTTCCTCCTAAAACACATCAAGAACAACTTTAAATCCACAAACTCTCAACTGACCAAACCTCCCTCAGCATGTTAGGAAGAGATATCTCAGCTTAGACTTGCTGGAAATTAATGTTTCTTGGCCCTCAAGTCAAGTTAAGCATGATTCCTAAGGAAGAACATCAAGAAAACACATGTTTTGCATGGTTTTCCTTGAAAACCGAATTGAAATGGGAGGGAGACAGCCATCTCACCTTATTTCCATCCTTGATAATTACATGGTTATGTAGAGGAAGAAGAGAGGATCATTTTGGTGAAATCAGAGTTTTGATTTGAGTTTTGGTTCAGAAGAAATCAAGCTTTGAAGATTAAGTGTTCATGAAGTTTTCTCTCTTTTCTCTCCTTTCAATTTCGGCCAAAGGGAGTAAATGACCAGCCTTGGAGTGTCTTGGGGGTGTAAGGTGAGTTGTTATTGGTTGGCTTGGAGGTGGGTTAAAATAATATTAAAATATCTCAAGTGTATAACTACTAAAACTAGGTGTATCGGAACACTTGTAAAAACATCTCTAAAAATTATTTTCTGAGCTACTAGCATAAATGACACTAGTAACATATTTATTATGAGAATAAAACATATATAATGAGGCCTTAGCATTGCTAAAGTCATCAGAGAGTGCTGGTGCTAAGCTGCACTAGTAAACCGTAAACCCGGTTAAACCGATTTTCTGTTTTTAACTAAAACAGACCAGGTAACCTTATAATATCATTCAAGAATTTTCTAATACTAATATAATGATAATATTATACTATTATCTCTCTCCTCTCGTAAATCGAGTCCGGTTTGTCAAACTAAGAGTATTTACGAAAAACCGAATCAAAACCCCTAACCGATACGGTTCAAAAACTAGGATCTTCGTGACCGCGTTATCGAGCTTGTCTCAACTAAGGTCCTGAGTTAAAGATAATATAATGACAATGAGGATTGAGATGCTTGATGATACAGAAGAGGTATTCCCTTTACTGATCTTTCGGAGAAATCCGTGTATTCAGAAATGATCTCGCGTACTCGAAAATTAGGGTTGTTACATTCTACCTTCCTAAAAGAAAATTTTGCCCTCAAAATTTTGGCCACGTGCAAGAATCCTTCTTCAAACGGTCTATTTCCTTCAAGCCATCCTAACGAAGAGATCGGTCCGTTGCTGATAGCATCCAAATTTCACACATCCATAGCCATTAAGATCATAACAGCTATGAAGTTAGCTGTGGCTCACGTCGATTCATCGTTCGGAGCTTGATTAAACCATGCCTATTCACAGTCATTGAGGTCTTATCCGCACCAAACAATCAACATTAAGGTGATCAGTCTTAATATCTCAAGTTAAGCACGAACATTCCCAAAATGAGCACTCATAGACATTCATGCCAAATGTATCTTGAAGATACCCTAACAGCATGAGACATACAAGCAGAGTATGCAACGAAGCATAGTCAGTCCACTCCCCAGGCTCTCCTGGGAACGAACTGCTCTGATACCAAATTGTAACCCAATTTTCAGTACGCTTAGGACATACCAGAAACTGAGTGCTACCAATTTGTCATCCTAATTATTGTCTATTATTTATTATATGAGCCTGATTCGTTGTTAAAAGCATTGTTAGTTAGCGAGGTACTTTTTTTTTTTTGAAAACGTTTGAATTGATAGACAGAATCATTCATAATCAATTCACAAATAATAACAGATAAAACAATTATAAGCAACCACACATAAATACATCACAAGCAGCTAACAACATTTAGTGATCCAGCCTTTATTAGAGTATAGACTTTTAGTTAGAACACCCGTAGATATAGCTAGATAATAACTAAATACATATATATACATACAACATCCCAGGCCCTGACCTGTTCAAGAAGTCCCTAAGCTGGCACCCAGGCTAGTCTAGACTCTATACTGACCTATTCCCTCTAAACTACTAAAGCGAGGGAAAGTACGCTCTAAGTCTTCAAAACTCAAGTCAGGTGGAACGTCACCAAAAGGTAGAACATCATCTGCTACTCCTCTGCACGATCATATGTCATCAAAGAGCGTCTCTCAAGTACTTCATCGAGTGGCCACATAACAGCAACATCGTACGGAGGACTTAGGCTAAAGTTTGTAGAAAAGCGGGGTGCAGACGTTGGTTGGCCTCATAGTATATATATATAAACAGGTAACGGAGTTCACTCTAGACTCAGAAGACTATTTAGAGTGGAATCCTTTTTGTGAACGATCGTCAGCGAACTACGGAAGGGTACTCGTGCTTCTATCTGAAGGAGGAAGGGAGAGAGAAGGGGTAAGAACTGGGGAGTTCTTAGTAGGGCCGGGATTATTAGTTACGTTCATTAATTCCGTGTTGTTTAGCAGATAAATAGCAGAATACCGAGAAGCAGTAGACAGAAGAAACAGATAAATAGAGAAAATAAAGGAAACATAAAGCAAAACACAAACAAAAGAATACAAGAAAACAAAACACAGACACAGAGAATAGAATGAAAACAAAGAAGGCATACATTCAAACAACAACCATAACAGAGGAAATGCACAACCAAATATGATGCATGTCTAGCCCTAGCGCAGGTAATGAGCTCATTTGTCGGTTACATACCCGCTCCCGACGTTACCCGGAGTCCTCTGACCAGGTAAGGCTTTCCTGTTGGCAATGTCCCTCGCAAGAGTCCTTTGACTTGTGAGGCAAACCACTGCAAGAGTCCTTTGACTTGCATGGCGGAGCTAGTTAACTTATATCTGCCCAACACACTCTCTGTAAGAGTCCTTTGACTTACAAGAGCATACACACACTCTCACTGTAAGAGTCCTTTGACTTACAGGAGCATACACACACACTCTCACTGTAAGAGTCCTTTGACTTACAGGAGTATATGCTAGTCGTGTGTTCTCGATACCTCTGTAAGAGTCCTCTAACTTACAGAATAGCATTATAGCTAAGTATCCCAGGAAAGCACTCTCAGTGGTCGTACCACCATCTTATCTGACTGCCTTCACGCAGCAGATCATCACATAATCATTCTCATTATCATCATTCATTATCATTCTCATTATTCATCATCACTTTCACATTCTTATGCAGTACCTCTTTCTTTCTCTGTATCTCTTTACTCTGTTTTAATTACTCTGTTCTTTGCATCTCTTTTCTCTTCTCTGATTACTCTTTTCATCTGTATCTATATTACTCTTTTTCTCTTTATCTCTTTACTTTACTCTGGTTACTCTATTCTCTGTGTTTCTTTACTCTGCTCTGATTTCTCTGTTTAACGTATGTATTTAAAGCTTATGTAAATTTCGGTATGAATAGTTAGTCTGTCCCAAGTATAGGTTCATTAAGTCTATACTAAAATAGTTTAACTTTTCATATAATACCTAACCCTATTCGCAATTCCAGGACTAGCTATGTTGCCCTAGTTCGTTCACCAGTCTCTGTCCGTTTTTCTATCATTAAAACTTTACAGACTTTTTCTTCGATTTTTATCTTTTCTTCAAATTTTTATCTTTTATTTATCTTTGCCTCTCTAATATTTTTTTACCACTCCCTAAGTGTTTTATGAAAGTAATTATGAGATTCTGTGCTTAAAGTTGTCTTTCTAAAGCTTTTACAGAAAACTGCCTTTTCTGCATTATTTTATTATTTTATTAAAATATTATTTTTAATTAAATATTATTATTTAATATTTTATTATTTAATCATTAATTTTTCGAAAATTACCCCTTTTTAACATTTAACCTTTAAAAATTTACTTTTTACCACCCGTAACTTTTAATATTTCTACTTTAACCACCCTAACTTTCAGAAATTACAAAATAACCCCTCAAACACCAAAAAATTTACTTCCTTGCCCTTTCTAAGATATAAAAGGTGTTATTCAATGTTCTTCACCACACTCAAAGTGTTCTTCATGTTCTTCATAAATTCTTCAGATTCTTTCTCTGTTTTTACCCATTTTTCAGTCTTTTCAGCAACCAATTTTTACTATAATTCTTAATAAATTAGCAGCCACTAAAACCCCATCTTTTCTACATGATTTTAACACAAATTGAACCTCAATTTAAGCTTAGGGTTTCGTTTTTCCGGCTGCCCAAGAACATGAACTTTAAAGCTTGAATTTCATCAAATTTCATCAAAATTTCACTAAATTTTCACCAAGAATCAATCATACATGCAACCAATTTTTAGCACAGCCAATTTATACAACATTCACACAAATCAAACACAAATAATCAAGATTAATTTCGTGACACCCTACCTTGATTTGCTGCTCCAAATCCGGTTACTCTTTGAAGTGTTCTTAAAGCACTTTTTCCTCCTAAAACACATCAAGAACAACTTTAAATCCACAAACTCTCAACTGACCAAATCTCCCTCAGCACGTTAGGAAGAGATATCTCAGCTTAGACCTGTTGGAAATTAACGTTTCTTGGCCCTCAAGTCAAGTTAAGCATGATTCCTAAGGAAGAACATCAAGAAAACACATGTTTTGCATGGTTTTCCTTGAAAATCGAATTGAAATGGGAGGGAGACAGCCATATCACCTTATTTCCATCCTTGATAAGTTACATGGTTATGTAGAGGAAGAAAAGAGGATCATTTTGGTGAAATCGGAGTTTTGATTTGAGTTATGGTTCAGAAGAAATCTAGCTTTGAAGATTAAGTGTTCATGAAGTTTTCTCTCTTTTCTCTCCTTTCAATTTCGGCCAAATGGAGTAAATGACCAGCCTTGGAGTGTCTTGGGGGTGTAAGGTGAGTTGTGATTGGTTGGCTTGGAGGTGGGTTAAAATAATATTAAAATATCTCAGGTGTATAACTACTAAAACTAGGTGTATCGGAACACTTGTAAAAACATCTCTAAAAATTATTTTTTTAGCTACTAGCATAAATGACACTAGTAAAATATTTATTATGAGAATAAAACATGTATAATGAGGCCTTAGCATTGCTAAAGTCATCAGAGAGTGCTGGTGCTAAGCTACACTAGTAAACCGTAAACCCGGTTAAACCGATTTTCTGTTTTTAACTAAAACAGACTAGGTAACCTTATAATATCATTCAAGCATTTTCTAATACTAATATAATTGATAATATTATACTATTATCTCTCTCCTCTCATAAATCGAGTCCGGTTTGTCAAACTGAGACTATTTACGAAAAACCGAATGAAAACCCCTAACCGATACGGTTCAAAAATTAGGTTCTTCGTGACCGCGTTATCGAGTTTGTCTCAACTAAGGTCCTGAGTTAAAGATAATATAATGACAATGAGGATTGAGATGCTTGATGATACAGAAGAGGTATTCCCTTTACTGATCTTTCGGAGAAATTCGTGTATTCGGAAATGATCTCGCGTACTCGAAAATTAGGGTTGTTACATAATCTCTGAAAATACTTAACACACATATCACGGCATCGAATGGTAATAAGAGAGGATTAAACATAGGAAATTTAAGGCCAAAGAAGCTTGTTTTCAATCAAAGCATAGAATCAGGAAGGAAAATGTAAAACTATGCATTTTGTATGAACAAGTGTATGAAAGATTGATAAAAATCCACTCAATTGAGCACAAGATAAATAATAAAATAGTGGTTTATCAGTTTTCATTCTTCTTCTTCTTTCTTTTCTCTTGATTTTGCTAGAAAGCTTTCGTTCTTCATCCAATTGGATAGTTGTCTTGGGAAAGAAGCTATTCATAATTGGATCTCCTCTGAACTTTGGAAGAGGAATGAGGAGATCATGCTAGAAATGCTTTCTCACATTGAATTAGATTGGGGTTTGGATGGATATAGTGATATGTAATCCTACCAATACTTTAATCTATGAATTTGTGTGGTATAATCAGTGACCAAACTTCATCTCTTCCCATGAGCACTTAAATCAAGGAATTGGACAATTGTTCATGATTAGAGAGATTAGATTGCCAAGGGATTGGGATCTAATCACCTAAGATTGCCAAGGAGATCAATGAATGCATTGATTGAGGAAGAGATGAAAATAAATTTAATCCAGAGAATTATAACATCTCCTGACCCCAATGAACTCTTCCATCTCTGATCTTTCCATCCTTTTATATTCTGTGTCTTTAATTTCATGCTTACTCCCCATTCCCATTTAATTTCTTGCAATTTAAGATTCTGTCATTTATTTTCTCGCAATTTAATTTCTGTTAGTTAATTCCTTGCAATTTAAGTTTTCCGCCAAATTTACATTCGGCAATTTTCAACCAAATCTGATTTTGCTCAACTAGCACAATTCTCCAATTAACATTGATCAACCAACCAATCCCTGTGGGATTCGACCTCACTCTACAGTGAGTTTTTACTTGACGACAATCTGGTACACTTGCCGGAAGGAAATTGTTGAGAGACAGTTTTCGAGTGAATCAAGTTTATGGCACCGCTGCCGGGATTGGTTTTGTATTGACAATTACTAAATTGGAGGATAACTAGATTGAGCAATTTTCTTTTCTTTTGATTAATTGAAAATTTAATTTCAGCTGTTCATTTTCATTTTTCTGCAATTTTAGTTGTTTCTCTTTAATTTCTTTATTCTCTTACTTTCCAGCAAGCTAACCCACTAACCATTTGATAAATTGTTCTAACCAAGCTAACTGTACTCTGCTTTAGTAAATTCTGCATTTGCTATTTCTTGTACTTGTTTCTTGTATGACAGGTAGGAGAAAGGAAACTTCAACCTCGTTTGATAGTGAACTGGAAAGAACCTTCTTGAGATTAAGGAGGGAAGCAAGAGGAAAGAGGGCTGTTGGTGCAGAAGAAGAGAAAGAAGACTTGGATATAACCATGGAGGATGATATGGAAAACCATCATGAAGGAGAGGTGAACAATCATGCAGCCAACCCTGCTGGACAAGAGAGGAGAGTTCTGGGATCCTACATCAATCCAAACCCAGAAAACTGTGGTAGCAGCATTCAAAAGCCAACTATCCATGCTAATAATTTTGAATTGAAGCCTCAGCCCATAAGTCTTGTACAAAACAACTGTTCTTTTGGAGGAAGTGCCCAAGAGGACCCTAATGAACATCTCACTAAATTCCAAAGGATATGTGACACAGTTAAATCTAATGGAGTTCATTCTGACACCTATAGATTGCTATTGTTTCCATTTTCTTTGAGGGACAAAGCATCAAAATGGCTAGAATCATTTCCCAAGGAAAGCTTGACAACCTGGGAGGATATAGTAAATAGATTCTTAACAAGGTTCTACCCTCTACAAAAAGTAAACAGGCTGAGAACTGAAGTGCAGACATTCAGACAGCAGGATGGTGAGACTATTTATGAAGCCTGGGAGAGATTCAAAGATTTGACAAGAAAGTGCCCCCTGATATGTTTAATGAGTGGGTGCAACTTCATATCTTTTATGAAGGGCTGAATTGTGAGTCAAAAAAAGCTATAGACCACCCGTCTGGAGGTTCCTTTAACAAGATGAAGACCATTGAAGAAGCCATTGATGTTATAGAGACAGTGGCTGACAATGAGTATTTTTATGCCTCAGACAGAAGCAACAACAGGGGAGTCCTGGAATTAAACTATATGGATGCAATCCTGGCCAAGAATAAGATGATCACCAAGAAACTGGCTGAATTGACCAAGTAAATAGAGAAGAATCAGGCTGCAGCTATCCACACTCAATCATCACCTCAAGGAGAGTTGGACACAGAAGAAGGAGTTAATTGGGAGGAAGCTAATTACCTTGGAAATTCATCTAGGCAAGCTCATGATCCATATTCTAAAACCTAAAACTCTGGTTGGAGGAACCACCCAAACTTTGGGTGTGGAAACCAACAAAACCAAGGCCAAGACCATAGACTCCATAATCCAAACCAGTATAACAACTCCACTCACCAACACTCCAACCAAAAACCATACCAGACCATACAAAACACTTATTCACAGCCACCATACCAAAGCCATAATAACCACTCTCAACACCCCAATTTTAACCAAGCATCACCACATGATGATGACAGAATGGTCAAAATGGAAGCTATGCTTGCAAACTTTTGCAAGGAGTCTGAAGACATGAAGAAATACAGGGAAGAAGTGAGAGGTAGTATAAAAAGATGAGGGAAGGTTATTAAGAATCTCGAATCTCAGGTAGGACATCTTTCACAGCAGACTTCGAAGTCCACTGATAGTCTCCCAAGTGATATTAAGAAAAATCCAAGAGGGGAACTGAAGAAGGTGAGATGGGAAGAGTGTAAGGCATTTACTCTTACAAATAAAGAAATTCTGGAAGAAGATACCAGCAAACCAACAGAGCATAGCCAAGGAAGTTCCCAAAGCAACTTGGAGAAAAAGGAACAAGGAAGTGGATCTGTACAAAGGAAAGAATCAACAAGGAAGGAAATTCTGAAACCTTATGTGCCAAAGGCACCATTTCCTCAGAGGCTCAGAGGAGGTGAGAAAGAAAGGTCATATTCAAGATTCCTAGATATGTTTGCATCTCTTAGTGTCAACATCCCCTGTATCAAAACTCTCCAACAAATGCCTACATACATCAACTGCATGAAAGAGCTGCTGACCAAGAAAGGAACCTTAAAATGGGGACAAACAGTGATAATGAACAAGGAATGTAGTGCCCTCATCAAGAAGGATGTACTCCTGAAGAAAAAAGATCCGGGGAGCTTTCATATTCACTGCACCATAGGAGAGACAAAAATTGACAGAGGATTCTGTGATCTAGGGACTAGCATAAATGTGATGCCTCTGTCTCTTATGAAGAAGTTACAAATCAATGAGCTGAGATCCACAGATGTGATCATCCAATTGGCAGATAAAACTCAGAAGCAGGCCGAAGGAGTAGTCAAAAATGTATTGGTGAAAGTGGAAAACTACTTCCTCCCCACTGACTTTGTTGTTCTAGACATGGAGGAAAGTTACCTCCATCCCATTATTCTGAGGAGACCATTTTTAGCCACGGCTATAGCGCTGATAGATGTGGAACAAGGAGAGTTAATCCTGAGAATACATAATGAACATCTCACCTTCCATGTTTTCAAACCTGCATCTGAGTCTGAACCAGAACTTAAAGAGCCGAAGGATGATCACAGCAACATGTGCACAAAGGAAAGCAACAGTGAATCAGCAGCTAAATCCCTGAAACAGTCCTTGGTGAACAAGCAAGAATTTCAAGAGATACAGCAACCGAAAAAACTGAAGAAAGAACTGAAGCCACAAGAGTTGGGAAGAGCAGCTAACGAGGAACCCCCTGACACAATAATCACTGGACATCTACTGGAAGAAGAGAAAAGAGTTGTGAAGAAATTGCCAAGAGGATGGAGAAATAAGAAAATTCCTACAGAAGATTTTTCCCCTGGAAACAAGGTGATATCAGCCCACCATCCAGTAATCTCAACACAGCTTCCAACACTTCCATCTCAGTTACCCCAAGTGTTCACAGTCAAAAAAGTCCTTTCCTTGGAACATGTAAAAATCATCAAGGAGTCAAGTGGAGAAAGCTTCACTATGAGGGGAGAAGATTTGAGGCATTAAAATCCACCTTAACAGTAAACCAACCGTCAAGCTAATGACGCTAAAGAAGCGCTCCATGGGAGGCAATCCAACCAAAGGTAGTTATCTTTCCCCTAGTTAAATTCAATAAAAGAGTTAAGTAGATTCTTTGTATTGCAAGGAGCTAAGTTTGGTGTTGCACACCAAAGAATTTTAAGGGTGAATGTGTAATTCTAAGTTTGGTGTCCCACCACGGATTTCATTAAGAACACACCGCACCCTTAGCATAACTAGTTGTCAGCTCCAAACGATCAGATAAATGACTCAAAAGTTTTTGTCTTCTAGTTTCTAGTTTGCTATCTAGTTTATAGTTATTTTCAAGTTCGTAGTCTACTTTCTTAATAAAATTACTTGAGATTTTCTGCATGAACTCAAATTGCTGCAAGAAACTAAGTTTGGTGTTCACACACCGGTCTAAGTTCAAAAGCCTACAAACATACATGCATGCTAACAATCTCTCAAGTGCTTGGGGGAACAGGCAACTTTCAATAACTTGTAGGAATTCAATCAATCTCTTGGAAATAATACTCAACCATCACCTCAAAAAAAAAAAAAGAAGGACACAAAAGCCAAAGATGTGAGGACAGAAAGGAAGCAACTGGACTTTAGGAGGTTGTATTGTGGCTTAACTTGTTATACTTTGGAATGCTTAAATTGGAATTCTGATTGTGCCTGTGTTAATAGCCAACTTTTAGTTTAAGTCATTTTGCATTCCGTTGTGTTTAATTTTGCAATATGTATGCTAGCCTAGGTGTGTGTGTTTTCACTTTCACTTGTTTAAATGCTTGTCTTGTCCCCTGCCCGTTTTCAATTTGAATAAAATAAATGGTTGAACAGAAGTGGAATAGTTCTTTTTTGGCAAGGAAGTGAAATAACAGTAAGTGGTGGTATATATGTCTGATTGTGTAGTAGCTCACTTATAATGAATAAAAGGATAGATTGTTCCCCTTTTAGTGAAAACTAGGATGGTGTCTATGAATTTTAGCAAACAAAAGTACTTGGATGAAAGAAAAATAAATAAAAAGAAAGAAAAAGAAAAGCCAAAAAGTGGCAACAAAAACAGAAGAAAGCAAAGAATAAGGCTAGACACCAATAGCTTAGACCATAGGACATATGCCTGTGGTGTCTTTGTACTAGGATCTGCTTGGATGATTAGGTTCTATGAAGTGCTTTAACACTTGGTAACTTGGGTTAACTAACCCGGGATTATCAATCAAAAATCCATTATCAAGAGCAACTTAGTTACAAGGCATTTAGTAATCCAAAGAGGTGCTGGGCACCAATGTCTTAAGAAGAATTGTGAGCTATGTGTCTGATGTGCGGAAAACGATCCGACACAAAACTCACCGGCAAGTGTACCGGGTCGCATCAAGTAATAAAACTCACGGGAGTGAGGTCGATCCCACAAGGATTGAAGGATTGAGCAACTTTAGTTTAGTGGTTGAATTAGTCAAGCAAACAAGTGTTGATTGTGTGAAATTGTGTTGACAGGAATTAAATTGCATAGAATGTAAAGGGGAGTGGGTGATTTGCAGGAAATTAAAGGGAATAACAAGAAAAAGAGCTGAATCTTAAAGTGCAAGTAATGTAAATTGCAGAAACTTAAAGTGCAAGAAATATAAATGACTTGAAAAATAAAAGGGGAATGGGAATTGGATCTGCAGGAATTAAACAGGGAAAAGCAAAACTTAACAGAATGAAGAGTAGTTGATGTAATTAGTCGAACCGGATCTCAAAACTAAAAGGTAAATAAACTTGGTGTAGTAATTAAACAAGGAAATTAAAATGGAAATCAATAGATCTCAAGACCCAAGAGACTAGATAACCAAGTCTAGATCTCAATGCCTTCTTAGATCCAAATTTAGAATTCAATTGCAAGAAAAGTAAAGATCCAGCAGTAGAAGAAAGGAACTCAAATATTGATTTCTCAAAAAGTGTAGTAAAGAAAACAGAGAGATCTCAAGGTGAGATTGAGACAGAATTTCCTCAATTCTTCAACACCCAAGACTCAAAATCTCCAAATAGCTCAAAACCCAAAAGCTCTCTACTGTGAATACTATGGAAATTCTTAAAGAAAACTCTCAAAAGAGAAGCTCTCTTAAAACTTCAAATCCTAAGCTATTTATACACTTTCTTCAAATGATCATTAAGCCTTGAATTGGGCCTTTAGTCTTGATGGAATTGGGTTGATAATAGCCTCCGTTGATTGCTCTTGGTGTTGGGAAGAAATCCATTTGTGAATCGGGCCATGAACCATTCACGTTTGAGGCAAATGTTGACTCAAACGTCCCTTGTGTGAGGCATTATGCAGATAGCCCATTTGCTGTCATCCACGTTTGAGCCAACGTTTGAGGTCAAACGTGAGCTCAAACGTGGTTCTTCCTAGGCTCCTTTTTTGGCCAACGTTTGGCCCAACGTTTGAGGCAAACATTGGCGCAAACGTGGCTCATCTAAACCATGAATCAGGGGTTCTTTGCCATGCTCTTCCTTGCCAAAATGTAGCCAACATTTGACCTCACGTTTGAGGCAAACGTTGGCTCAAACGTTGCCATACCCAGGAGTGCTCTTTTTCATTCTTTTTGGCGCCAACATTTGACCTCACGTTTAAGGCAAACTTTGGCGCAAACGTTGCCTTCCCCTGCTTCTTCTTCAGCCAACGTTTGCCTCAACGTTTGAGGCAAACGTTGGCGCAAACTTGGCTTGCCTCCAGTGTGTGGTTGCACTCTTCCTCACGTTTGAGTCCAAGTTTGAGGCAAACTTTGGCTCAAACGTGAGTCCTTCCTCTTGCCTCTTGCTATCCCCTTTTCCTCAACCTTCTTCCAAGCTTTATTTCACCTATCATCAACCAACAATTGTATCAAAGCTATGCCATAATCATGAGAGTTGTTCTTCTTCTTGTCACATGAGCAATTATGGCACAAAAACTCATGAAAATGCATCAATTCATCCATAGTTGATTGAATCTAAGGAAACATGATATTCCACCCAATTGGCTTACTTGTGGCTTAAGAAAGTGCATAAAACTAAATGAAAACAAAGGAAAAAGACTAGTGAAACTAGGCTAAGATGACTTGTCATCACAAGACCAAACTTAAAACTTGCTTGTCTCCAAGCAAGAAAAGAATTATTAAGAAGAAAGAATGAAAACAAAAGAGAATGCTCATGTTAGCAGAGTATTATTGGTAGCTCATGGGGTTTTATGCAGATATATAACTACTCACTTCTTATTGACAAGTAGGCCTAGAAAGTTCTCTCTAAGCATCAAGCAACACACTGCTATGACCTCTCATTATTCCTTTGTCCTTGTTTACTGAATTCTTTTTTTTATAGACTTTAGTTCAGTGTCATGTGTAACAAGCTCTTTTCTTTATTTATGCTTGACACATTATTCACTTTTAGACACTTGGCTCACATCCCCTCTTAGAACATTGATGCCCAGCACCTCTTTGGGTTACTAAATGTCTTGTAGCTAGGTTGCTCTTGATAGTGGACTTTCAGTTGATAATCTTGGGTTAGTTAACCCAAGTTACCAAGTGTTAATGCACTCCAAAGAACTTAATAATCCAAGCAGATCCTAGTACAAAGACACCACAGACATATATTCTAAAGTTCAAACTATTGGTGTCTAGCTTTATTTCTTTTTATTTTTCTTTTGTTCTGTTGCCACTTTTGGCTTTTTCTCTTCTCTTTTTGTTTTTCTTTTCACCTAAGGACTTTTATTTTGTTGAGATTCATAGACAGTGAACTACTTTCTTCCTAAAAAGAGAACAATCTATTCCTTTTATTCACTAATAGTGAGTTGTCACACAATCACACATACATGCCACCACTTACTATTATTTGACTTCTAGCTAACAATGAACCATCTTAATTCATGTTTCAAACATTTCTATTATTGAATTGAAAAGACTTAGGGGACAAAGCATGCATTAGTTAAGTGAAAGTAAACACACAAGCACACTTAGACTAGCATTCTTATTGACAATAATATGTTCAAGATGCATAACTACTGAACTAACAGCTACTGCTAAGATGGGCATATTCAAACTTCAAATTTAGAAAAATTACATGCTGATAGAATTAAGTGTCAATACAACCTTTTGGTGGCTTCTTCTTCTTACTCTCAACTGATGGTGTGAAGCCCTCCCAAGAAAGTGTTTGAATCCCTGCAGAATTAAAGGGAAGTTGCTTGTTTCTCAAGCCCTTAGATAACTAGTTAGTGTGCATGACCTTCTTGTGGGCTTTTGAACTTACTTTGGTGTGTGTGAACACCAAACTTAGTCCCTTGCCACTACCTTTGATGCATCGAGTTGATCATATGTGAATTCCTAGTGTCTTAGCTAAAAATATTAAAACTACAAAGTAAAAACAAACAATGATTAAATGATTCATCTGATTGCTTGGAACTAGCAACCCTTTATGCAAGAGGTGAGAATGTGTTTTTAAACTAGATTTTTGGTGGAACACCAAACTTAAAATCCTTCATTCTCTTTTAAATTGTTTTGGTGTATGACACCAAACTTAGCTCATTGCACTGCAGGTAAATCCACTTAATCCTTTTATTGAACTATCATTGAAAGAAAATGACTACCTCAGGTTGGGTTGCCTCCCAACAAGCGCTCTTTTAATGTCACTAGCTTGACATTCTTCATTTTTGCTTCAAGGACGTTGTAAGCTCTGAACCTCTTTTTCCTTGTCCCAATGTCCTCCTAAATACAGCTTTGCTCTGTGACCATTTGCTGTGAATTGACTCTTTGTTGCTTCATCTAGCAATTCAATACTTCCATAAGGAAAAACCTTGGTTACCAAATATGGGCCAGTCCACTTAGATTTAAGCTTGCCAGGGAATATCTTGAGCCGTGAGTTGTACAAAAGTACTTGCTGCCCTGGTTTGAATTCTTTCTTCATGACCTTCTTGTCATGCCACCTCTTGGCTTTTTCCTTGTATATCTTGGCACTTTCATAGGCTTCTAGCCTAAATTCATCCAGCTCATTTAGCTGCAACAACCTTTTCTCACCTGCTGCTTCAGAGTCAAGGTTTAGGAGTTTAGTAGCCCAAAAAGCTTTGTGTTCAAGCTCCACAGGGAGGTGACATGATTTGCCATATAATAGCTGAAAGGGTGACTTCCCAATGAGAGTTTTGAAAGCTGTCCTGTATGCCCAGAGTGCATCCTCCAGCTTCCGAGCCCAATCTTTTCTTGAACTTCCTACTGTCTTTTCCAGAATCTTCTTTAATTCCCGATTAGCCAATTCAGCCTGTCCATTGGTCTGGGGGTGATATGGCGTGGCTACTTTATGAATCACTCCATATTTATGGAGGAGCTTCTCCATCTGTTTGTTACAAAAATGGCTACCACCGTCACTCACAAGACCCTTGGGAACCCCATATCTAGTGAAAATATGCTTCTTAAGGAATTGAAGGACAATTTGTGCATCACAGGTGGTTGTGGCTATGGCTTCCACCCACTTTGAGACGTATTCTACTGCCACCAAAATATATCTGAAAGAATAGGAAGGGGGGAAAGGTCCCATGAAGTCAATACCCAATAAATCAAATAATTCCACTTCCAGAATGAAGTTTTGAGGCATTGATGAGCGGATAATTTATACGCTTTTTGGCATTATTTTTAGTGTGTTTTTAGTAGGATCTAGTTACTTTTAGGGATGTTTTCATTAGTTTTTATGTTAAATTCACATTTCTGGACTTTACTATGAGTTTGTGTGTTTTTTTGGGATTTCAGGTATTTTCTGGCTGAAATTGAGGGACTTGAGCAGAAATCAGATTCAGAGGTTGAAGAAGGACTGCTGATGCTGTTGGATTCTGACCTCCCTGCACTCAAAGTGGATTTTCTGGAGCTACAGAACTCGAAATGGCGCGCTTCCAATTGCGTTGGAAATTAGACATCCAGGGCTTTCCAGCAATATATAATAATCCATACTTTGGCCAAGAATAGACGACGTAAACTGGCGTTCAACGCTAGCTCTCTGCCCAATTCTGGCGTCCAGCGCCAGAAAAGGAGCCAAAACCAGAGTTGAATGCCCAAACTGGCACAAAAGCTGGTGTTCAACTCCAAGAAGGACCTCTGCACGTGCAACACTCAAAGCTCAGCCCAAGCACACACCAAGTGGGCCCCGAAAGTGGATTTATGCATTAATTACTTACTCATGTAAACCCTAGTGACTAGTTTACTATAAATAGGACCTTTTACTATTGTATTAGACATCTTTGATCAGTTTTATGCTATCTTAGATCACGTTTGAGGGCTGGCTATCTCGGCCATGCCTGGACTCTCACTTATGTATTTTCAACGGTAAAGTTTCTACACTCCATAGATGAAGGTGTGGAGCTCTGCTGTTCCTCAAAGATTAATGCAAAGTACTACTGTTTTCTATTCAATTCATCTTATTTCGCTTCTAAGATATCCATTCGCACCCAAGAACGTCATGAAGGTGATGATTATGTGTGACGCTCATCACCATTCTCCCCTATGAACACGTGCCTGACAAACACTTCCGTTCTACATGAAATAAGCTAGAATGAATATCTCTTAGATCTCTTAACCAGAATCTTCGTGGCGTAAGCTAGAATGATGGCGGCATTCAAGAGAATCTGGAAAGTCTAAACCTTGTCTGTGGTATTCCGAGTAGGATTCAATGATTGAATGACTGTGACGAGCTTCAAACTCGCGAGTGCTGGGCGTTAGTGACAGACGCAAAAGGAGGGTGAATCCTATTCCAGCATGATCGAGAACCGACAGATGATTAGCCGTGCTGTGACAGAGCATGTGAGCATATTTTTCACTGAGAGGAGGGGATGTAGCCACTGACAACGGTGATGCCCTTGCATAAAGCCAGCCATGGAAAGGAGTAAGACTGATTGGATGAAGATAGCAGGAAAGCAGAGGTTCAGAGGAACGAAAGCATCTCCATTCGCTTATCTGAAATTCTCACCAATGAATTACATAAGTATTTCTATCCCTATTCTATTATTTATTATTCGAGAACATCATTATCAATTTATATCTGCCTGACTGAGATTTGCAAGGTGACCATAGCTTGCTTCATACCAACAATCTCCGTGGGATTCGACCCTTACTCACGTAAGGTATTACTTGGACGACCCAGTGCACTTACTGGTTAGTTATATCGAAGTTGTGAACCATGGCATTGGCACCATGTTCTTGGCGCCATTGCCAGGGGAAGAAAGAGCCATGAATTTTACATAATTAAAGTGTAATCACGATTACGCGTACCAAGTTGCTCACGTTACCAGGGATTGTTCGAGCCTGGACATCACAATTTTGTGCACCAAGTTTTTGGCGCCGTTGCCGGGGATTGTTTGAGTTTGGACAACTGACGGTTCATCTTGTTGCTCAGATTAGGTAATTTTCTTTTTGTTTTCTTTTCAAAAAAATTTTTCAAAAATATTTCAAAATTTTCTCCTTTGTTTTCGAAAAAAAAATTTATATAAAAATGTTTTCAAAAATTTTTATTCAAAATTTTTAAAGAATGAATTCTAGTGTTTCATGAAGCATGTGAAGCCTGGCTGGCTGTAAAGCCATGTCTAATTCCTTTGGGAATGAGTATGTCAGGCGTGTCATGTCTGAATTACATGCTGAAGCTTGGCTGGCCATTCGCCATGTCTAGTGTTTTGGACCGGAGCTTTCATTGAAAGCTTGGCTGGCTAGTGAGCCATGTCTAATTCCTGGACTGAAGCTTTAGACTAAGAATGCAAGATTTTTGGAATTCATGTTAAAAAAATTTTGGAATCCTTATTTTTTCTTTTTCATATAATTTTCGAAAAAAAATCCAAAAAAATTAGAAAATCATAAAAATCAAAAATATTTTTGTTTCTTGTTTGAGTCTTGAGTCATGTTATAAGTTTGGTGTCAATTGCATATGCATCTTGCATTTTTCGAAAAATATCATGCATTCATAGTGTTCTTCATGATCTTCAAGTTGTTCTTGGTAAGTCTTCTTGTTTGATCTTGATGATTTTTTGTTTTGTGTCTTTTCTTGTTTTACATATGCATTTTTCGTTTCTTAGAGTCTAAACATGAAAGATTTCTAAGTTTGGTGTCTTACATGTTTTCTTTGCATCAAAAATTTTTCAAAAATATGTTCTTGATGTTCATCATGACATTCAAAGTGTTCTTGGTGTTCATCTTAACATTCATATCATTCATGCATGCATTCATTGTTTTGATTCAAAATTTTCATGCATTGAGTCTTTTTGTTGTTTTTCTCTCTCATCATAAAAATTCAAAAATCAAAAAAAAAATATCTTTCCCTTCTTCTCTCATCAAATTCGAAAATTTGAGTTGACTTTTTCAAAAATTTTTAAAATCAAGTTGTTTCTTATGAGTCAAATCAAATTTTCAATTTGAAAATCTTATCTTTTTCAAAATCTTTTTCAAAAATCAAATCTTTTTCAAAATTCTTAGTTATTTTCGAAAATTCCAAAAATATTTTTCAAAAATCTTTTTCTTAATTTTAATATCAAATTTTCGAAAATAACATAATCAATTAATGTTTTGATTCAAAGATTTGAAGTTTGTTACTTGCTTGTTAAGAAAGATTCAAACTTTAAGTTCTAGAATCATATCTTGTGATTTCTTATGAATCAAGTCATTAATTGAGATTTTAAAAATCAAATCTTTTTCAAAACTAATTTCTAAAATATCTTCTTATCTTACCTTTTTCAAAAAGTTGGTTTCAAAATATCTTTTCTAACCTCCTAACTTCTTATCTTTTCAAAATTTGTTTCAACTAACTAACTAACTTTTTGTTTGTTTCTTAACTTTTTCAAAACGACCTAACTAACTCTCTCTCTCTCTAATTTTCGAAAATATCTTCCCTCTTTTTCAAAAATTTCTTTTTAATTAACTAATTATTCTTATTTTTATTTTTGATTTTAAAAATTTTCGAAAAATACTAACATTTTTCAAAAAAAACCATTTTCGAAAATCACTAACTCTTTTTCAAAAATATTTTTCGAAAATTCTCCCTCTCCCATCTTATTCAATTTGTTTATTGATATACTAACATCTTTCCTTCACATCACTCACTAAATTCGACCCCCTCTTCCATCTGTGTTCGAATTTCCTCTTCTTTTCTTCTACTCACATAAGGAGCTTTATACTGTGGTAAAGAGAATCCCTATTGTTATTATTTTTGTGTGCCCTCTTCTTTGTCATATGAGTAGGAGCAAGGACAAGAACATTCTTGTTGAAGCAGATCCAGAACCTGAAAGGACTCTGAAGAGAAAATTAAGAGAAGCTAAATTACAACAATCCAGAGATAACCTTTCAGAAATTTTCGAACAGGAAGAGGATATGGCAGCCGAAAATAATAATAATGCAAGGAGAATGCTTGGTGACTTTACTGCACCCAATTCCAATTTACATGGAAGAAGCATCTCCATTCCTGCCATTGGAGCAAACAACTTTGAGCTGAAACCTCAATTAGTTTCTCTGATTCAGCAGAACTGCAAGTTTCATGGACTTCCATCTGAAGATCCTTTTCAGTTCTTAACTGAATTCTTGCAGATCTGTGATACTGTTAAGACTAATGGAGTAGATCCTGAAGTCTACAGGCTCATGCTTTTCCCATTTGCTGTAAGAGACAGAGCTAGAATATGGTTGGACTTTCAACCTAAGGATAGCCTGAACTCTTGGGATAAGCTGGTCAAAAGCTGAGCAAGCTTAGAGTGGATGTTCAAACCTTCAGACAGAAAGAAGGTGAATCCCTCTATGAAGCTTGGGAAAGATACAAACAGTTGACCAAAAAGTGTCCTTCTGACATGCTTTTAGAATGGTCCATCCTGGATATATTCTATGATGGTTTATCTGAGCTATCAAAGATGTCACTGGACACTTCTGCAGGTGGATCCATTCACCTAAAGAAAACGCCTACAGAAGCTCAAGAACTCATTGACATGGTTGCTAATAACCAGTTCATGTACACTTCTGAAAGGAATCCTGTGAGTAATGGGATGCCTATGAAGAAGGGAGTTCTTGAAGTTGATACTCTGAATACCATATTGGCTCAGAATAAAATATTGACTCAGCAAGTCAATATGATCTCTCAGAATCTGCATGGAATGCAAGCTGCATCCAACAGTACTCAAGAGGCTTCTTATGAAGAAGAAGCTTATGATCCTGAGAACCCTGCAATAGCAGAGGTGAATTACTTAGGTGAACCTTATGGAAACACCTATAACTCATCATGGAGAAATCATCCAAATTTCTCATGGAAGGATCAAAAGCCTCAACAGGGCTTTAATAATGGTGGAAGAAACAGGTTTAACAATAATAAACCTTTTTCATCATCCACTCAGCAACAGACAGAGAACTCTGAACAAAATGCTTCTAATTTAGCAAATCTAGTCTCTGATCTGTCTAAGGCCACTGTGAGTTTCATGAATGAAACAAGGTCTTCCATTAGAAATTTGGAAGCACAAGTCGGCCAGCTGAGTAAAAGGATCACTGAAATCCCTCCCAGTACTCTCCCAAGCAATACAGAAGAGAATCCAAAAGGAGAGTGCAAGGCCATTGACATAAGCAAAATGGCCGAACCCAATGAGGGAGAGGAAGACGCAAATCCCAAGGAGGAAGACCTCCTGGGACGTCCAGTGATCAATAAGGAGCTTCCCTCTGAGGAACCAAAGGACTTTGAGGCTCATCTAGAGACCATAGAGATTCCATTGAACCTCCTTATGCCCTTCATGAGCTCTGATGAGTATTCCTCTTCTGAAGAGAATGAGGATGTTACTGAAGAGCAAACTGCCAAGTTTCTTGGTGCAATCATGAAGCTGAATGCCAAATTATTTGGCATTGATACTCTGGAAGTTGAACCTCCCTTGTTCATCAATGAACTAAGTGATCTAGATCAACTGACATTGCCTCAGAAAAGACAGGATCCTGGAAAGTTCATAATACTTTGTACCATAGGCACTATGATCTTTAAGGCTCTATGTGACCTTGGTTCAAGAATAAACCTCATGCCCCTCTCTGTAATAGAGAAACTGGGAATCAATGGGGTGCAAGCTGCTAAAATCTCATTAGAGATAGCAGACAGTTCAAGAAAACAGGCTTATGGACAAGTAGAGGACGTGTTAGTAAAGGTTGAAGGCCTTTACATCCCTGCTGATTTCATAGTCCTGGATATTGGAAAGGAAGAGGATGAATCCATCATCCTAGGAAGACCTTTCCTGGCCACAGCAAGAGCTGTGATTGATGTTGACAGAGGTGAACTAGTCCTTCAATGGAATGAGGACTCCCTTGTGTTTTAAACTCAAGGATCTTCCTCTGCAACCATGGAGAGGAAGCATGAAAATCTTCTCTCAAAGCAGAGTAAACCCAAGCCCCCACAGTCAAACTCTAAGTTTGGTGTTGGGAGGCCACAACCAAACTCTAAGTTTGGTGTTGAACTCCCATATCCAAACTCTAAGTTTGGTGTTGGAGAGTCTCAACAAAGCTCTGCACATCTGTGAGGCTCCATGAGAGCCCACTGTCAAGCTATTGACATTAAAGAAGCGCTTGTTGGGAGGCAACCCAATTTTTATTTATCTAACTATATTTTTCTTAGTTATATGTCTTTGTAGGTTCATGATCATGTGGAGTCACAAAATAAATATAAAAATTGAAAACGGAATCAAAAACAGCAGAAGAAAAATCACACCCTGGAGGAGCATCTGTCTGGCGTTCAGCGCCAGAACAGAGCATGGTTCTGGCGCTGAACGCCCAAAATGGGCAGCTTCTGGGCGCTGAACGCCAGAACAGGCATGGTTTTGGCGTTCAACGCCAGAAATGGCACACAAATGGGCGTTGAACGCCCAAAATGGCCACCAACCTGGCGCTGAACGCCCAGAGTTGTGTGCAAAGGCATTTTTACATGCCTAATGGATGCAGGGATGTAAATCCTTGAACACCTCAGGATCTGTGGACCCCACAGGATCCCCCTACCTCCACTCACTTCTTCTCACCACTCTCTTTCACACAACCCCATAAACACTTTTCCCCAAAAACCCTTCACCAATCACCTCAATCTCTCTTCCCCATCACCTCTTCACCACTCACATCCATCCACTCTTCCCCATAAACCTACCTCATAAACCCCACCTACCTTCAAAATTCAAAACCAATTTCCCACCCAAACCCACCCATATGGCCGAAACCTTTCCCCCCTCCCTTCCTTATATAAAGACCTCCATTCTTCATCAATTTCACACAACACACCCCTCTACACTCCTCTTGGCCGAAACCACATCTCCCTCTCCCTCTCCATATTTCTTCTTCTTCTTCTTCTTCTATTCTTTTGTTTATTGCTCGAGGGCGAGCAATATTCTAAGTTTGGTGTGATAAAAGCATAAGATTTTTTTCCATTACCATTGATGGCACCTAAGACCAGAGAATCCTCTAGAAAGGGGAAGAGGAAGACAAAAGCTTTCACCTCCGAGTCATGGGAGATGAAAAGGTTCATCTCCAAAGCCCATCAAGACCACTTCTATGATGTTGTGGCCAAGAAGAAGGTGATCCCTGAGGTCCCTTTCAAACTCAAAAGAAATGAGTATCCGGAGATCCGACATGAAATTCAAAGAAGAGGTTGGGAAGTTCTAACAAATCCCATCCAACAAGTCGGCATCCTAATGGTTCAAGAGTTCTATGCTAATGCATGGATCACCAAGAACCATGATCAAAGTAAGAACCCGGATCCAAAGAACTATGTTACAATGGTTCGGGGGAAATACTTGGATTTTAGTCCGAAAAATGTGAGGTTGGCGTTCAACTTGCCAAACATGGAAGAGAACGCACGCCCCTACACAAGGAGAGTCAACTTTGATCAGAGGTTGGACCAAGTCCTTATGGACATATGTGTAGAAGGAGCTCAATGGAAGATTGACTCCAAAGGCAAGCCGGTTTAACTAAGAAGATTGGACCTCAAGCCTGTGGCTAGAGGATGGTTGGAGTTTATTCAATGCTCAATCATTCCCACTAGCAACCGGTCTGAAGTTACTATAGACCGGGCCATCATGATCCATAGCATCATGATTGGAGAAGAGGTGGAAGTTCATGAGATTATACCTCAAGAACTCTACAAGGTGGCTGACAAGTCCTCCACTATGGCAAGGTTAGCCTTTCCTCACCTCATTTGCCACCTATGCAATTCAGCTGGGATTGACATAGAGGGAGATATCCTCATTAAAGAGGACAAGCCCATCACTAAGAAAAAGATGGAGCAAGCAAGAGAGCCCAGTCATGGAGCTCAAGAGGCGCAAGAAACTCATTTCCATGAGATCCCGGAGATGCCTCAAATGCACTTTCCTCCACAAAATTATTGGGAGCAAATCAACACCTCCCTAGGAGAATTGAGTTCCAATATGGGACAACTAAGGGTGGAACATCAAGAGCACTCCATCATGCTTCATGAAATAAGAGAAGATCAAAAAGCAATGAGGGAGGAGCAACAAAGAAAAGGAAGAGACATAGAAGAGCTCAAGGACATCATTGGTTCCTCAAGAAGGAAACGCCACCATCACTAAGGTGGATTCATTCCTTGTTCTTATTTCTTCTGTTTTTCGTTTTCTATGTGCTTATCTATGTTTGTGTCTTCATTACATGATCATTAGTAGTTTGTAACTTTGTCTTAAAGTTGTGAATGTCCTATGAATCAATCACCTCTCTTAAATGAAAAATGTTTTAATTCAAAAGAACAAGAAGTACATGAGTTTCGAATTTATCCTTGAACTTAGTTTAATTATATTGATGTGGTGACAATGCTTCTTGTTTTCTGAATGTATGCTTGAACAGTGCATATGTCTTTTGAAGTTGTTGTTTAAGAATGTTAAATATGTTGGCTCTTGAAAGAATGATGACTAGGAGACATGTTATTTGATAATCTGAAAAATCATAAAAATGATTCTTGAAGCAAGAAAAAGCAGCAAAGAACAAAGCTTGCAGAAAAAAAATAGAAAGAAAAAGAAAAAGCAAGCAGAAAAAGCCAAAGCTCTTAAAACCAAGAAGCAAGAGCAAAAAAAAAAAGCCAATAACCCTTAAAACCAAAAGGCAAGGGCAATAAAAAGGATCCCAAGGCTTTGAGCATCAGTGGATAGGAGGGCCTAAAGGAATAAAATCCTGGTCTAAGCGGCTAAACCAAGCTGTCCCTAACCATGTGCTTGTGGCGTGTAGGTGTCAAGTGAAAACTTGAGACTAAGCGGTTAAAGTCAAGGTCCAAAGCAAAAAAAGAGTGTGCTTAAGAACCCTGGACACCTCTAATTGGGGACTTTAGCAAAGCTGAGTCACAATCTAAAAAGGTTCACCCAATTATGTGTCTGTGGCATTTATGTATCCGGTGGTAATACTGGAAAACAAAGTGCTTAGGGCCACGGCCAAGACTCATAAAGAAGCTGTGTTCAAGAATCATCATACTGAACTAGGAGAATCAATAACACTATCTAAACTCTGAGTTCCTATAGATGCCAATCATTCTGAACCTCAATGGATAAAGTGAGATGCCAAAACTATTCAAGAGGCAAAAAGCTATAAGTCCCGCTCATATGATTGCAGCTATGTTTCATTGATAGTTTGGAATTTATAGTATATTCTCTTCTTTTTATCCTAATTGATTTTCAGTTGCTTGGGGACAAGCAACAATTTAAGTTTGGTGTTGTGATGAGCGGATAATTTATACGCTTTTTGGCATTGTTTTTAGTGTGTTTTTAGTAGGATCTAGTTACTTTTAGGGATGTTTTCATTAGTTTTTATGTTAAATTCACATTTCTGGACTTTACTATGAGTTTGTGTGTTTTTCTGTGATTTCAGGTATTTTCTGGCTGAAATTGAGGGACTTGAGCAGAAATCAGATTCAGAGGTTGAAGAAGGACTGCTGATGCTATTGGATTCTGACCTCCTTGCACTCAAAGTGGATTTTCTGGAGCTACAGAACTCGCAATGGCGCGCTTGAAATTGCGTTGGAAAGTATACATCCAGGGCTTTCCAGCAATATATAATAGTCCATACTTTGGCCAAGAATAGATGACGTAAACTGGCGTTCAACGCCAGCTCTCTGCCCAATTCTGGCGTCCAGCGCCAGAAAAGGAGCCAAAACCAGAGTTGAACGCCCAAACTGGCACAAAAGCTGGCGTTCAACTCCAAGAAGGACCTCTGCACGTGCAACACTCAAAGCTCAGCCAAAGCACACACCAAGTGGGCCCCGGAAGTGGATTTATGCATTAATTACTTACTCATGTAAACCCTAGTGACTAGTTTATTATAAATAGGACCTTTTACTATTGTATTAGACATCTTTGATCAGTTGTATGCTATCTTAGATCACGTTTGAGGGCTGGCCATCTCGGCCATTCCTGGACTCTCACTTATGTATTTTCAACGGTAGAGTTTCTACACTCCATAGATTAAGGTGTGGAGCTCTGCTGTTCCTCAAAGATTAATGCAAAGTACTACTGTTTTCTATTCAATTCATCTTATTTCGCTTCTAAGATATCCATTCGCACCCAAGAACGTGATGAAGGTGATGATTATGTGTGACGCTCATCACCATTCTCCCCTATGAACACGTGCCTGACAAACACTTCCGTTCTACATGAAATAAGCTAGAATGAATATCTCTTAGATCTCTTAACCGGAATCTTCGTGGCGTAAGCTAGAATGATGGCGGCATTCAAGAGAATCCGGAAATTCTAAACCTTGTCTGTGGTATTCCGAGTAGGATTCAATGATTGAATGACTGTGACGAGCTTCAAACTCGCGAGTGCTGGGCGTTAGTGATAGACGCAAAAGGAGGGTGAATCCTATTCCAGCATGATCGAGAACCGACAGATGATTAGCCGTGCTGTGACAGAGCATGTGAGCATATTTTTCACTGAGAGGAGGGGATGTAGCCACTGACAACGGTGATGCCCTTGCATAAAGCCAGCCATGGAAAGGAGTAAGACTGATTGGATGAGGATAGCAGGAAAGCAGAGGTTCAGAGGAACGAAAGCATCTCCATTCGCTTATCTGAAATTCTCACCAATGAATTACATAAGTATTTCTATCCCTATTCTATTATTTATTATTCGAGAACATCATTATCAATTTATATCTGCCTGACTGAGATTTGCAAGGTGACCATAGCTTGCTTCATACCAACAATCTCCGTGGGATTCGACCCTTACTCACGTAAGGTATTACTTGGATGACCCAGTGCACTTGCTGGTTAGTTGTATCGAAGTTGTGAACCATGGCATTGGCACCATGTTCTTGACGCCATTGCCAGGGGAAGAAAGAGCCATGAATTTTACATAATTAAAGTGTAATCACGATTACGCGTACCAAGTTGCTCACGTTGCCAGGGATTGTTCGAGCCTGGACATCACAATTTCGTGCACCAGGCATCTCATTCCTTCTTGTCAAGCCTCCTGTTCTCTGGCATTCGTTGCATTGGTGAACAAATTCTCTAGCATCTTTGAAGATAGTTGGCCAATAAAACCCACTCTGTAGTATCTTTGCGGCTGTTCTTTCTGGCCCAAAATGTCCACCATAGGATGAGCCATGACAATGCCACAGTATATTTTTTATTTCACTCTCAGGAACACACCTCCTAATTACTCCATCAGAGCATCTCTTGAACAGGAAAGGTTCATCCCACAAGAACTTCTTTGCTTCATTGATTAACTTCTTCACTTGTTGCTTAGATAATTCTTTAGGTATCTTCCTCCCTACTTTGTAGTTTGCTATGTCAGCAAACCAAGGTGCTTGTTGAATCTGCAGCAAATGTTCATCTGGGAAGCTTTCATTCACAGGCTGTGAGGCTTCTTGGATTGTTTCCTGTGGTAATCTTGATAAATGATCAGCAACTTGGTTTTCAGTGCCCTTCCTGTCCTTTATTTCAATATCAAATTCTTGTAAGAGTAATATCCACCTGATAAGTCTTGGCTTAGCATCCTGTTTTGACATTAAATACTTAATAGCAGCATGATCAGTATAAACCACAATTTTGGATCCTATCAGGTATGATCTGAACTTATCAAATGCATAAACTACAGCTAACAATTTCTTCTCTGTTGTGGTGTAATTTTTTTGAGCTTCATTCAATACTTTACTTGCATAATATATAACGTGATGCAAGTTTCCCTTCTTTTGTCCAAGCACAGCACCAATTACAATGTCACTTGCATCACACATGAGTTCAAAAGGTAGTTCCCAATTTGGGGGTGTGATGATTGGTGCTGTTGTGAGACTGTTTTTTAAAGTTTCAAAGGCATGCTGGCAATTTTCATTAAAAACAAAAGGAGTATCAATCATAAGCAGATTACTCAAAGGTTTAGCTATTTTAGAAAAATCCTTGATAAACCTTCTATAAAATCCTGCATGCCTCAAGAAACTTCTAACAGATTTCACATTAGTTGGTGGAGGGAGCTTCTCTATGATTTCCACTTTTGCCTTGTCAACTTCTATCTCTTTTCTTGAAACTTTGTGACCAAGAACAATCCCTTCGGGTACCATGAAATGACATTTCTCCCAGTTCAAAACCAAATTAGTTTCTTGGCACCGTTTCAAGACGAGAGTTAAATGTTTCAGGCAAGTATTGAAATTGTCACCAAAAATAGAGAAGTCGTCCATGAAGACCTCTAGAAACTTTTCGACCATATCAGAGAAGATGGAGAGCATACACCTTTGAAATGTGGCTGGGGCGTTACAAAGCCCAAAGGGCATCCTCCTGTATGCAAAGACTCCAAATGGGCATGTAAAGGCAGTCTTCTCTTGATCCTTGAGGTCCACCACGATTTGATTATACCCAGAATATCCGTCCAAAAAGCAATAATAGGCATGGCCGGCCAATCTTTCTAGCATCTGATCAATGAATGGGAGAGGAAAATGATCTTTCCTGGTGGCGTCATTCAATCTTCTATAGTCTATGCACATCTTCCACCCCGTCACTGTTCTAGTAGGGATTAACTCATTCTTCTCATTGGTGATGACCATCATTCCTCCTTTCTTTGGTACAACTTGGACCGGGCTCACCCATGGGCTGTCGGATATTGGGAAGATTATCGCTGTATTCCACAACTTCATTACTTCCTTCTGGACAACTTCCTTCATCGTAGGATTCATCCTTCTTTGAGGTTGAACTACTGGCTTGGAGTTATCTTCCAAGAGGATCTTATGCATACATACTGCAGGGCTGATGCCTCTCAGGTCGTCAATGGTCCATCCTAAAGCGTCTTTGTGAGCTTTGAGTATATCAAGAAGTTCTCCTTCTTCTTTTTTTGTTAATGACGAATTGATGATCACTGGGAGGCTCTCTGATGCACCCAGGAATGCATATTTGAGATGGGTGGGTAATGGCTTTAGTTCTTGTTTTCGTACTTCTTCCTTCTTGTCTTGTTTTTCCTCTTGCTCAATAGACATCTCGGCTATTTGTTCTTCTATTGTCTCTTGATTTTCTTCTTGCTCTTGAGGATTATCTTCCAACATTTCTTCCACCAAACTCTCTATCATATCCACTCTCACGTAATCCTCTTGCTCAGGAATGTGTTGCATTGACTTGAAAATGTTTATGACCATTAGTTCATTGTGGACCCTGAAGATCATCTCTCCTTTTTCTACATCAATGATGGCTCTTGCTGTGGCTAGAAATGGCCTTCCCAAAATGATTGAATTGTTTCCTTCCTTTTCAGTATCCAAAATCACAAAATCTGCTGAAAAATAAACTCCCCAACCTTCACCAACAGGTTTTCCACAATTCCATTGGGTGTCTTGATCGATCTATCAGCCATGACTAGTGACATCCTGGTGGGTTTGAGTTCTTCTATAGCAAGCTTCCTCATCATAGACAAGGGCATTAGGTTGATACTAGCTCCGAGATCACAAAGAGCCTTGTCTAATGTCATGTTGCCTATGGTGCAAGCAACTACAAAACTTCCTGGATCTTTAAGCTTTGGTGGGATTCCCTTTTGAAGCACCGCGCTACATTCTTCAGTGAGAAGTATAGTTTCCTTCTCCAACCAGCTTCTTTTCTTGTTAATGAGTTCCTTCAAGAATTTGGCATATAAGGGCATCTGTTCCAATGCTTCAGCTAGGGGAATGTAGATTTCCAGCTTCTTGAAAGTTTCCAGGAATTTGCGGAAGTGTTGATCCTTGGTTTCTTTGTTGAACCTCTGAGGGTATGGTAGTGGAGGTGTAATGCTCTTCTCCACTTGCTGCTGTCCCGGAATTGCTTCCTTTGAACTATGTGGCTGGTTTTCTTTCTCCTTGAGCTTCTCTAGGGAATTTCTTCTTGTTGCCATGTCTTCATTGCTAGCTTCCCCTTTTTCTGATGATTCTTTGTTGCTATCCAAAGGCTTCTTGGTTACCTCCTTGTTGTTGTCTACCAATGTCTTTCCACTCCGTAATTGTACAGCTTTGCACTCTTCTTTTGGATTAGGAATGGTGTCACTTGGTAGTGAGCTTGAAGGTCTCTCAACAGAAATCTGCTTGGAGATTTGCTCAATCTGCCTCTCTAGGATCTTCATGGAGGCTTCATGGTTCTTGGTTATCATTTCTTGGTGTTTCCACATTTTGTCTATCAAGGTTTCCAAGTTAGTGATTCTTTGAGATTCTGGTGATGCTTGTGGTGGGTTGTGAGATGTGGATGGTGGATGGTAGGCATTTTGGTTGGTGGGTTGGTTATTGGATTGATGATGGTTGGGGTTGGGGTAGTTGTTTTGAGGTCTTCTGTAAGGATTTTGGTTAGTTTGCTACTGGTTGTGGTTTTGGTTGTTCCTTTAAGTGTTTTGGTTTGAGTTCCTCTGCCATGGTTGTTGGTTCTGGTTGTGATTGTCTCCCCATCTGAGGTTTGGGTGGTTCTTCTAGGATGGATTGTAGGTATCACCATAAACTTCATTCTGTCCAGAATTTTGGTTATACATGTACTGCACTTGCTCCTGTTGTTGCTCTTCTTGGCTTTCTTCATTCTGTACACATAAAGTTGATGGGTGGCTTGTGTTCACAGCTGCTACTTGAAGGCTGTCAATCCTTTTGGCCATTTGTTCAAACTGTTGTTGAATTTGTTGTTGCATCATCTTGTTTTGAGCCAAAATGGAGTCTACTCCTTCCAATTCTAGTACCCCCTTTCTCTGTGATGGTTGGCGGTTTCTTTGATGAGCAAAGAAATATTGATTGTTGGCCACCATGTCCACAAGATTCTGGGCTTCCACACCAGTTTTCATCAGTTGTAATGAACCTCCAGTAGAGTGATCTAATGCCTCTTGAGATTTTAATGTCAGGCCTTCATAGAAATTTTGCAGCACGTCCCATTCATTGAACATCTCTGGAGGACACTTTCTGATTAAGGCTTTGTACCTCTCCCATGCTTCATACAAGGATTCGGCATCTAATTGTGTGAATGTCTGCACCTCGGTTTTTAGCCTGATGACCCTTTGGGGTGGATAGAATTTGTCTAGAAATTTAGTTACCAAATCATCCCAACTAGTGATACTTCCTTGGGGAAAAGTTTCAAGCCATTGTGCGGCCTTGTCCCTTAATGAGAACGGGAACAGCAGAAGCTTATAAGTTTCAGGATTCACACCATTGGATTTGACAGTGTCACAAATCCTTAAGAAGGTAGATAGATGTTGGTTAGGATCTTCCAATGGGCTACCTCCATAAGAACAATTGTTCTGGACGAGTGTAATGAGTTGTGGTTTTAGCTCGAAGTTGTTTGCATTGACATTGGGAGTTAAGATGCTGCTTCCACAATGTCTGGGATTTGCAAAAGTGTAGGAGGCCAACACTCTCCTCTGTGGTGGATTGGGATTAGATGGATCTCCTTCCATCTCGTGATATTCTTCCTCAGATTCTTCCTCTCCAACAATACCTTTCCCTCTCTCAGCTCTTCTCAATCTCCTGAGAGTTCTCTGGTCAGTTTCGGATAAGATAGGAGTAGCTCTCCCTGTACCTGACATATAAACAAAACAAGAAACACACAACCAGTGATACTTCAATCTATTGCTAGAATGAAGTTTTAGTTGGCTTAAGCAAAAATTCAAACAGTTAGTAGGTTAGTCAAGATTAAAGAAAAAGTGCTTGATCTAAACTGCCACCTCACTTAATCATTGTCAATCTATTCAATCCCCGGCAACGGCGCCAAAAACTTGATGTGCGGAAAACGATCCGACACAAAACTCACCGGCAAGTGTACCGGGTCGTATCAAGTAATAAAACTCACGGGAGTGAGGTCGATCCCACAAGGATTGAAGGATTTAGCAACTTTAGTTTAGTGGTTGAATTAGTCAAGCAAACAAGTATTGATTGTGTGAAATTGTGTTGACAGAAATTAAATTGCATAGAATGTAAAGGGGAGTGGGTGATTTGCAGGAAATTAAAGGGAATAACAAGAAAAAGAGCTGAATCTTAAAGTGCAAGTAATGTAAATTGCAGAAACTTAAAGTGCAAGAAATATAAATGACTTGAAAAATAAAAGGGGAATGGGAATTGGATCTGCAGGAATTAAACAGGGAAAAGCAAAACTTAACAGAATGAAGAGTAGTTGATGTAATTAGTCGAACCGGATCTCAAAACTAAAAGGTAAATAAACTTGGTGTAGTAATTAAACAAGGAAATTAAAATGGAAATCAATAGATCTCAAGACCCAAGAGACTAGATAACCAAGTCTAGATCTCAATGCCTTCTTAGATCCAAATTTAGAATTCAATTGCAAGAAAAGTAAAGATCCAGCAGTAGAAGAAAGGAACTCAAATATTGATTTCTCAAAAAGTGTAGTAAAGAAAACAGAGAGATCTCAAGGTGAGATTGAGACAGAATTTCCTCAATTCTTCAACACCCAAGACTCAAAATCTCCAAATAGCTCAAAACCCAAAAGCTCTCTACTGTGAATACTATGGAAATTCTTAAAGAAAACTCTCAAAAGAAAAGCTCTCTTAAAACTTCAAATCCTAAGCTATTTATACACTTTCTTCAAATGATCATTAAGCCTTGAATTGGGCCTTTAGTCTTGATGGAATTGGGTTGATAATAGCCTCCGTTGATTGCTCTTGGTGTTGGGAAGAAATCTATTTGTGAACCGGGCCATGAACCATTCACGTTTGAGTCAACGTTTGAGGCAAACGTTGACTCAAACATCCCTTGTGTGAGGCATTATGCAGATAGCCCATTTGCTGTCATCCACGTTTGAGCCAACGTTTGAGGTCAAACGTGAGCTCAAACGTGGTTCTTCCCATGCTCCCTTTTTGGCCAACGTTTGAGGCAAACGTTGGCGCAAACGTGGCTCATCTAAACCATCAATCAGGGGTGCTTTGCCATGCTCTTCCTTGCCAAAATGTAGCCAACGTTTGACCTCACATTTGAGGCAAACGTTGGCTCAAACGTTGCCATACCCAGGAGTGCTCTTTTTCATTCTTTTTGGCGCCAACGTTTGACCTCACGTTTGAGGCAAACGTTGGCGCAAACATTGCCTTCCCCTGCTTCTTCTTTAGCCAACGTTTGCCTCAATGTTTGAGGCAAACATTGGCGCAAACTTGGCTTGCCTCCAGGGTGTGGTTGCACTCTTCCTCACGTTTGAGTCCAAGTTTGAGGCAAACTTTGGCTCAAATGTGAGTCCTTCCTCTTGCCTCTTGCTATCCCCTTTTCCTCAACCTTCTTCCAAGCTTTATTTCACCTATCATCAACCAACAATTGTATCAAAGCTATGCCATAATCATGAGAGTTGTTCTTCTTCTTGTCACATGAGCAATTATGGCACAAAAACTCATGAAAATGTATCGATTCATCCATAGTTGATTGAATCTAAGGAAACATGATATTCCACCCAATTGGCTTACTTGTGGCTTAAGAAAGTGCATAAAACTAAATGAAAACAAAGGAAAAAGACTAGTGAAACTAGGCTAAGATGACTTGTCATCAGTGTCTGTAGTGAATATGTGTTGAGTACAAATAAGCTAAGAAGCTGCTACAACACATGACACTGAGCTGCTAGAATCAAAGAATAAGTGTACAGGAAAAGAAAATAAAGAAAAGCAATTTCCGAGGATGAGTGAATAATAAGAAGTCATAGCAGTATATTAGTTTATGCTTATAGGAGACATTCTATTCCTAAGGATCAATAAGAAGTGAGTTACTACAGTATCTGCATAAAATCCCATGAACTACTAATAATGACTTGCTGATATGAACATCACTTTCTATTTCATTCTTTCTTCTCAATAATTCAGTGCTTACTTAGGGACAAGCAAGATTTAAGTTTGTTGTTGTGATGCCAGGGCATTTTAGGCTAGTTTCACTAGCCTTTTTCCTTTGTTTTTAATAATTTTTATGCACTTTCTTGAGTTATAAGTAGGCAATTGGGGTAAAAATTCATGCATGCCTGGATTCATCCAACCATAGTTAATTTGATGCAATTTCATGAGAATTATGCTATAATTACTTGTGTGCTAAGAATGATGACAATTCTCATGACTTATGCCAAGGCTTTGATGAGTTTGTTTGGTTGATGATAGGAAGAAAGAAGCAGAAAAAGAGCAAGGAAGAAAAGAAGGAGAGGCCATCATTGGATCCAACGTTAGCCCATCAACGTTGAAAACAACATTCTGGAAGAAGAAAACATGGGTGCCAATGTTGGAGGGAACATTGGTGAACCAACGTTACCTCCAACGTCATTGAAAATGTTCAATCCTGGAGCTAAAGGATTTTTGAGCGATGCGTACGCGTTTATGACGCGTACGCATGAAAGAGGAAAATTTCTATATCCACGTGCAAGCGTGAGTCACGCGCATGTGTGGAATGGCAAAAGTGACCATCCACGCGTACGCGTGGGTTAGGCGTACGCGTCACCAAACGAATGTTGGAGGTCCAACGTTGCCTCCAATGTCCGTGATGAGAAGCCCAGAATTTGGAATTGAGAAACTTGAATCGATGCGCACGCATCAGTGACGCGTACATGTGGATGGAAAAAATGGTAATGCACGCGTAAGCGTGGTGTACGCGCACACGTGAATAAGCAAAATCACATCCTTCACGCGTACACGTGGTGCACGCATACGCGTGGATAGTAGAACGTTGGCCCTTGATAAACCTCATATTTAAGGTTTATCTTGTATTGATTCTAGTGAATTTTATCACCTTTTACCCACATTTATTCAATGAAATAGCATGGTTTCATGATTGTCTCCTAATTTGTACTTAGGTGTAAAAACATGCTTTCTAGGCCCTTAATTAGCTAAATTTAATTCACCTTTGATTCCACTAGATGCCTTGATTTGTTTGTTAAGTGATTTTAGGTTAAAAAGGCTAGGAATGGATCAAAGGAGTGAAGAGGAAAGCATGCAAAGTGGAGAAATCATGAGAAAGCCAAAAATTTGGATATATTCATCCACGGGCACGGGCACTGTACGCGCACGCGTGGATCGCGAAAACCTCAAAGGATGCGCACGCATGCTGTACGCGTACGCGTCGGTGCCCACACGTGATTTTTAATTGAAAACGTGACCAGCAAATTCTGAGGAGCTGTGGGGCCCAGTTTGCAACCAACTTTGGTGCCAAAATGCATAAAAGGACTAAGGATTGAAGAGAATCATCAATAAACACCATTTTACACATTAGGATTAGTTTAGAGTTAGTTTTAGAGAGAGAAGCTCTCACTTCTTTCCAGAATTAGGATTAGGATTAGGTTTAGTTCTTAGATCTAGGTTTTCATTCATGCTTTCTTCTACTTCTTCTTCTCAATTCCTTGTTGTTGCAATCATCATTCTTCTATTCTTTTGTGGTAATTTCCTTTATGTTGTTCTTATACTTTGTTGTAGATCTACTCTTGTCTCTTCTACTTTCTTCCAATTCCATTTGAGGTAATTCATAATAATTGTGTTCCTTTTGATTGTTGTTGTTGATTTCTTACATTCAATTGTTTTTAGATTCTACTCTTGTTATCAATTTACTATGCTTTTCCTTTGTGCCTTCCAAGTGTTTGATGAAATGCTTGGTTGGATTTTAGTATAGATTTTATTCCTCTTGGCCTAGGTAGAGTAATTAGTGACACTTGAGTTATCTAACTCCTTTGTTGATTGATAATTAGAAGTTGCTAATTAATTTGGATACCACTAAAGTTAGTCTTTCCCTTGGGAGTTGGCTAGGACTTATGGAATCAACTTAATTCATCCACTTGACTTTCCTCCATGGTTAGAGGTTAACTAAGTGGTAGCAATGAACAACTTGTGGTCACAATTGAGGAGGATAACTAGGATAGGACTTCTAGTTCTCATATCTTGCCAAGAGCTTTGTTAGTTGTTAGTTTAATTTCTTTGCCATTTATATTTCTTGTCTAAAATCTCAAAAACCCCAAAATATCTCATAACCAATAACAAGAACACTTTATTGCAATTCCTAGGGAGAACGACCAGAGGTTCAATACTTCGGTTTATAAATTTAGGGGTTTATTACTTGTGACAACCAAATTTTTGTATAAAAGGATTGATGTTGGTTTAGAAACTATACTTGCAATGAGAATTCATTTGTGAATTCTAAACCGTCAAAAAGTCCTCTCATCAAAATGGCGCCGTTGCGGGGGAATTGCAATGGTGTTATGTTATTGGTTGTATATATGTGAATATTGTAAATAGCTTTGCTATTTGTAGGATTTTTCTTTGTCATTTCTAGTTAGTTTTTGTTTCATATTTTCTCTTGTCACCATGAATTCTCATCTTGGCTATGAGTTTGGTTCCAATTGTGTTTTAGGAAATGTGAACTTCAATGACAACATTCATCAAGGATGGAACCAACAAAGATGGGAGGAGCCTCTAGGAATTGGCCACTCCTATTGGCAACAACCTCAGGATGCTCGTAGGTATAACCATCATCCTAATGCATGTCAATTTAATGGATATGGTGAATCTTTTTATGACAATCAATTACCACCATCATATGCCTATGACTCTTATCCTCGACATGAACCTCAACCATACTCACAAGCCTTTCCATACCAAGAACCTTCTTGTGACCCATATCCATCATATGACCAATCACCCATACCATATCATTGTGACCATTATGAGCAAGGACCTCTAGAACCACCACAACCCGATCAAGATTACTACCATGAACCACCTCAATGCACACCATCTCCATACCCTTACCAAGAAGAACCGCCTTCCTACTATGAATCCTATAGAATGATGAACCCTCCTATCCACCGCAAGCCCCAATAGATGACTCTCTCACCTTGCTACTTCAAGGACAAGCGGATATGCAAAGGAACACCCTAGAGTTTCTGACTAACTTGACCAAGGTAGTCCATATTTTAGCCTACCAATGTTTGAACACTCAAGGTGCTTCTATAGCCACATGTGAAGAATTAATTGAATATCATAGCATGAAGGAGAGATTGGAAACTCCGGTGGAAAATGAGGGATGCTATTTTGTATTAGAGCAATTGGAGGAGCCTATGGTTATTGAAGAAAAGGAAGAAGTGGTTGAAGATTTAGGAGATGTTGAAAGTCCAAGGGAAAGTAGCATCATGGAGCACTCTTCCAAGAAGCTTGATATTGATGTTGAGGAGGGTGCGCAACCTCCAAAGCATATCATAGTTGGAGACTTGAAAAAGGTTTATCAAGAGATGGATTCAATCATGGATGAATTTCTATCTACAATTGAATCATCTCCCATTGGACATGAAGTTGAAATTATAGAAGAATGTGCACAACCTCCCATACTCTTGGTGAGCAATGAGAAAGAGGGTGAATCGGAAGAGAGTCACCAAGAGGAAAAAGTTGACATGGTGTACATCAAAATTGAAGAATATGAAGAGGTTGATCAAGAGACGGATTCATTCATCAATGAATTCCTATCCAAAATTAAATCACCTCTCATTGGGCAAGATGAAGTTCTTGAAGACAACACCAAGCCAAGTGATAAAAGGGAAAAGGTTGAAATTGAAGAAGCTTGCGAAGAGGTGGAGATAGTCAAGGAAGAGCACAAGCGAGTGGAGCTTGCAAGATCATTAGGACCACCCCTTCCTAAGTCACCATCCTACACAATATTCAAGTGGGTAAAACTCTTATCCCTAAGCTTTACTTTCTCACTTGAATATGGTTTGATTGAAAATGATGGTCAACTTAGAGCTCTTTGTGGAGTTAAGAGTAGGAAAGAGTTGTGTAGTGGTTGGAAACATTGATGTGTGGAAAACGATCCAACACAAAATTCACCGGCAAGTGGATCGGGTCGCATCAAGTAATAATAACTCACATGAGTGAGGTCGATCCCACAGGGATTGAAGGATTGAGCAATTTTAGTTTAGTGGTTGATTTAGTCAAGCGAATCAAATATTGGTTGAGTGATTTATAGTTTGCAGAAACTAAATTGCTTGAAATGTAAAGGGAGAGGGGTAAATTACAGTAAATTAAAGAGCAAAGGAAGTAAATAAGCTGAATCTTAAAGAACAAGTAATATAAATTGCAGAAATTTAGATTACAAGAAATGTAAATGACTGAATCTTAAAGTGCAAGAAACGTAAATTGCTTGAATTGTAAACAGGATTGGGAGTTGGGATTGCAGAAATTTAAACAAGAACAAGTAAAATGCATTAAACATAAAAGAGAAAATTGAATTGCAGTGAAGTAGATCTTAAACAGAAGAGTAAAATGCCTTGAGAATTTAAAAACAGAGAAAGCAATGCTTAATTTGCAGCAAAGTAAAAGAGGTTGAAGATTTCAGGAGTGGAAGAGACTAGATAACAAGTCTAGATCTCAAATCCTTCCTTGATCTAACAAGAACAATTGCAAAGGAGATAAAGAAAAGTAAATTGCAGAATTAAAGAGAAGATGAAGCAGTAAAGTAAACAGAAATGGAAATTCAATTATGCAGAGAAAGTAAACAAGAGATCTCAAGGTGAGATTGAAACAGAAGTTCTTCAATTCTTCACCCAAGATCAAAAACAAGAAAGTAAAGAGTGCTCAAGCAAGAACCAGGAAGAAAAGAGATCAATTATCCTTCCAAATTCTCTAAGATCCAAATTCAGAAGTAAAAAGCTTCAAAAATGAAAATGACAATTAAAAGGAAAATTCAAAGTAAAGTCTAGAGGTCCTAATTACATCAAACTAGCTCCTATTTATACACTTTCTATTCTTGGATTTTGTAATTTGGATGGGCTTTTGATTTGGTGAAGAAATGAATTAAGTTGGATTTTTAATTCAATTTCCAGCCCAAGTGCACCTCCCAGGGGCAAGCTCAGTTGGAAAACCAAACTGAGCGCCCAAATGTTGCTGCCCGTCTCAAGTGTGGTGCGCCCAGCTCCTTGCTGTGTTGCTTGACACTAGAGCTCAGTTGGAATTTTGAACTGAGCTCTATGTGTGTCAATGTGATGCGCCTCATGGTGTCATGGCCGTGTCAAAGTGTGGGGAAGATTGGGGAGGTAGTGCTCAGTAGGAAAAACCAGCTGAGCTCCCCTTGTGTAGCGCTTAGCTTTGCACTCCAAGGTCCCAGTTCAACTCTTGGTGGAAGCAAATGAGAGTTTATTTTCCTTGGAGGAGTGGAGTGTAAGGAGTGCTTGTACAAGGAAGCTCCAAGTTCGAACCTTGGGGGAGCCATCTTGGCTCATTTTCCTTTCACCAAGAGTAGTGCTCCTTCCTTGCAAGTGAGAGGCTCCCAAGTTCGAATCCTAGTGAATGCATTTTGTGGAGTCAATTTTCCTTATGCCTAGCAATATAATATAGCGCTAAGTTAATTAAAGTAACTGAGTGCCCTTGCCTCCTTGGAGTAGTGCCTTCTTCTCATCCTTTAGGTGCAAGGTTCAAGTCTTGGTGAATGCTTTTTGGCAAATTTTGGCTTATTTTCCTTGCAAGCTTGGTAGCGTGAGGTTCCATGTTCGAACCTTGGAGGAAGCATTTTGGCCATTTCTTCTTGATTTTCCTTGCAAGGAGCGTTCCTTGCCTTCCTTGAGTTCATGAGTTCGAAACTTGATGGCTTCCTCCCTTGGAATTTCATCTTGAATTAATTTTGAGAAGCCCCTGATAAAGCTCACTTAGTGAACTGAGCCTTATGTTGTTTCCTTGCTTTCTTTAGTGCTCAGTTAACTAATTGAACTGAGCTTGGTGCCTTGCCTTCTCCTATTTGTCCTTGTGAAGCTCAGTTTGCTTTCTCAACTTAGCTTTCACTCTTCTTTGATTTTTGCCACGCTTTTTCTTTCCTTGGGCACGCTTCTTAAACCACGCTTTTCTTATTTTCTTCTTTCTTCACCTACAAGTAATCAATTCAACCAATCAAAGTATCACAAATTTCACAAGGTTTATAAATCAATTAATTATCATTTAAATTTAGCTTAAACCTCATGATTTAGCATCAATTACATGGTGGTTATTTGATTTAAAGAAGTCATGCATTTTCATTCCAAATTACTTACCTAGAATGCAAGAAAGTGCATAAAACCTAATAAAAACAAAGAAAAAGGCTAGTGAAACTAGGCTAAGATGACTTGTCATCACAACACCAAACTTAAAACTTGCTTGTCCCCAAGCAAGCAGTAAAACATAAAGAAAATTACTAGAAGCAGAGAAGTGTATAAGCCTTTTATTGGAAGACATTGAATACTGGTAAATGGGGTTTTTATGCATGGTATCTTAGTGATTTTTATTCTGTGGCTGAGACATCAACATCCCTTTGGATCCTTACTTGAATTACACAAAAAAATGAAACTTGTTATTGCTTGGTCCCTGGGTTTTTTTTTTTTTTTTTTTGCTCTCTTTCTTGGCTGAGGCTTAATGCTATGTTGTAAGGCAGCTTTTTAGAGTAAGCTTTCAGCCAGCATTCCCGCCCCAGTTGGTTCAAGATGCTAGGTGTTGAAACACCCCTATGGGCTTACTTGCTCAAGCCTCTCCTTAGCACACACACATCACAGGCATTTAGCTTATTTTGTTCATCTCTGTTTGTTCTTTGGAAATTGATGCCCATCACCTCTTTGGATTACTAAATGCTTTGTCTCAAAGTAGCTCTTGATGGTGGACTTTTAGTTGGCAATCCCGGGTTAGTTAACTCAAATTGCCGGGTGATGAAGCACCCCTTAGAATCTAGTTATCCAAGCTTATCTTTGTACAAGAGCATCACAGGCATTTATCTAAATTTGCAGCCATTGGTGCCCAGCCTTGTGTATTTCTTTTTGCTTATTTCTCTTGTATTTTCTTTCTTTTCTTTTGGACTTTTTTCATTTGTCAAGTCTCATGAAATGTAACTCAAGTTCATATCACAAAGTCATGCCTGCATTCAGCCTTATTTATAAATCAACTAATGAACCAGCACATACTACCACATAATCTTATTTTGTCTCATATCATACTAGACTTTTACTCTTTCTCTATTTCACAGTTATTTTTCTTTTATTCAAGCATGAGGAACAAAGCATATAATTCAAGTAAGATGAAAGTGAATCAAGCACTTAGACTAGCAAGCCATAACAGAATGAAAACAAACAAACTCGCAGACAGTAAATGAATCTAAGAAGACACTAATTAACAGGGGATATTTGCACTTTCAATTAACATAGTTGAACTAGAATCAGTCAGAGAATAATACAACCTCTTGGAGTCTATTTGTTTCCTCTCTGTCATTATCAGTGTTAGATTCCATGTCCTCCCTCTGTCCATGATGATGTACCGTTTCCTCCAAGAGATTGAATGACTTCCTACAAAAGATATTGAAAGTTGCTTGTTCCCCAAGTCCTTAGGCAACTGGTTAGTGTGCAAGAATTGAGCATGGCGTTCAAACTTATTTTAGTGTGGGAACACCAAACTTAATTCCTTGCCAATGTCTCCGATGCAACAAGTTAACCATTCATGAATTCTTTTGTCTTTGCTAAGGGTTATAAAATCAAAGATTAGAGAACAGCAATTTGATTAATTGGTTCATCTAATTGCTTGTAGCTAGTATTATGCAGAAGGTGAGAATATATTTTATGATGAGATTTTGGTGGAACACCAAACTTAGAATCCTTCATTCTCCCTTAGATTATTTTGGTGTGCAACACCAAACTTAGCTCCTTGCAATATAGATAAACTAATTAACCTTTTTATTAAAATAGCTATTAAAAGAAAACTACCTCAGGTTGGGTTGCCTCCCAACAAGCGCTCTTTTAATGTCACTAGCTTGACATCTTGTTCTTTGATCATGGAGGCTGAAAATCATAGTGCCTTAGCTTTTCTCCTCTTACTGTGAACTTCCTTCCGGTCTCCTCTTTGATGATCTCTAGGTGTTCAAGTGAAAGGATCCGGTTCACAGTATAGTACTCAGATAATTGTGGAGACACCTTCATTGGTTGGGTGTTTAACATCACTTTATCCCCTAGTGAAAAGCCTTCAGTAGGGATCTTCTTGTTTCTCCACCCTCTTGGCCTCTTCTTCTTTTCTTTCTCAAAAGATACTCCCTGCCTTGGTGGTTCCTTATCTGAGATGTTCAATTTCTCGTCTGGAGGTTTTGGATCTAGTTCCTTCTTGATTTCTTTGGTTTGCTGCACCATCTCTACTACTTTCAAGCATGGATTTAGAAGTCTTGGAGCTAACTCATTGACTACCTCCTTCAAGCTTTGATCCCTGGCTTTATCCTCCATACAATCTTCTTCTTGAGTGGGCTCATTCAGGGTTTTAAAAACATGGAATGCTAGGTGCTCATCATGCACTCTCAGCAAGAATTCCCCTTTTTCAACATCTATCAATGCTCTGCCCGTAGCCAGGAAAGGCCGCCCCAGGATGATGGGAGTGTTAGGGTTTTCCTCCATATCTAGGATGACAAAATCAGCTGGGAGAAGGAATTTCCCCACTTTTACCAGCACATTCTCTACAACTCTAAGTGCTTGCTGAATGGACTTGTCAGCCATTTGAAGAGCTATTCGAGTGGGTTTCAGTTCAAAAATTTGAAGCTTCCTCATAAGAGATAGAGGCATCAAGTTTATGCTTGCACCAAGGTCACAGAATGATTTCTCAATAGTTATGTCTCCTATGGTACAAGGTATATAAAACCTTCCAGGATCATCATTCTTCTCTGGTAGACCTCTTTGGAGAATAGCACTACACTCCATTGTCATTTCAACAATCTGTCCTTCCTTCAAGGGTCTTTTCTTTGTTAGCACTTCTTTCATAAATTTGGCATATAATGGCATATGTTCAAGTGCTTCTAAGAAAGGAATATTGATGCTGAGTGTCTTGAATATGTCCAGGAACTTTGAGTAATGCTTATCCTCATTTTCTTTTTTGAACCTCTGAGGGTACGGAAGTTTGGGGACATCTGGCTTCACCCCTTCCTTCTTCTCTTGTAGCTTTGCTTCAAGGATGTTCTTATCTCTCTTTGAGCTTTTTGTATTCTCGGTCTTTCTATCCTCTTCACTTCTCTCTTCTATCTCTTCTTGTTGAACTTGTCTGTTGTGTTCTTCCTGATTGATTGCTTCCTTCTCACTTCCCACTATGATTGCTTTGCACTCCTCCCACTTTGTAGCTTTTCCTTTGTCCCTTGGGTGGTCTTGAGTGGCACTAGGGGATGCATTTGATTGCTTCTCACCCATCTCTGTAATTCGTTTAGCCATTTGTTCCATATGCCTCTCAAGATTTCTGATTGAAGCTTCTTGGTTTTTGATTGAAGCTTCTTGGTTTTTACTTGTTATGGCTTGATCTTTCCTTGCTACTTCCTGATCTTGTCTTGCCATCTCTTGATTTTTCATGAGTTTCTCCATCATTATGTCTTGGTGCTTCATCATCTTTTCCATCAATATCTCCAAAGTGGAGATTTTTTGAGTGTCTTGTGACGCTTGTGGCTGGTTGTGAGATGTTGAAGGTTGATGGTATGTGTTTTGGTTAGTGGTTTGGTTATTGAGTGGATAGTAGCTAGAATTTGGGTGGTTATTTTGGGGTTTTCTATATGGATTGGGGTTAGTATTTTGCTGGTTATGGTTTTGGTTGTTTCTTGAGTTGTTTTGGTTTGAATTTCTTTACCATGGTTGCTGGTTTTGAGTGTGGTTATTTCCCCATCTTATGTTTGGATGGTTCTTCCAGGATGGATTGTAGGTGTCACTATAGACTTCATTTTGGCTGGAGCTTTGGTTGTGCACATATTGAGGTTGTTCCTGCTGCTGATCTTCTTGAGTTTCTTCATTTTGCCCCCATGTGGTTGATGGTTGGCTTGTGTTGACTGCTGCAACTTGAAGATTGTCAATCCTCTTGGCCATTTGCTCAAATTGTTGTTGAATTTGCTGCTGCATCATTTTGTTTTGAGCTAGGATTGAGTCTACTCCTTCCAACTCCATCACTCCTTTCCTTTGTGATGGTTGGCGTTGCCTTTGGTGAGCAAAGAAATACTGGTTGTTGGCCACCATATCAATGAGATTTTGGGCTTCCTATGCAGTTTTTATGAGTTGCAAAGAGCCTCCTACTGAATAATCTAAAGCCTCTTGAGATTTCAATGTCAAGCCTTCATAAAAATTCTGCAATCTGTCCCACTCACTGAACATTCCAGGTGGGCACTTCCTGATTAGAGCTTTATATCGTTCCCATGCCTCAAACAAAGGTTCAACATCCATTTGTTTGAATGTTTGTACTTCAGTCTTCAATCTAATAACTCTTTGAGGTGGGTAAAACTTGGCAAGAAAATTGGTTACTAGATCATCCCAATTGTTGATGCTGTCTCTTGGGAAGGATTCCAACCATTGAGTGGCTTTGTCTCTAAGAGAAAATGGAAATAGCAGTAGCTTGTAACTGTCAGGGTGCACACCATTGGTTTTGACAGTGTCACAAATCCTCAAGAAAGTAGACAAGTGTTGGTTTGGGTCTTCAAGTGGTCCTCCTCCATAAGAACAATTGTTTTGAACTAAGGTGATGAGTTGTGGCTTTAGTTCAAAGTTATTTGCATTAACATTTGGGGTAAGAATGCTACTCTCACAATGTCTAGGATCTACACATGTGTAGGAAGCCAAAACTCTTCTCTGTGGTGGATTATTGTTGTTATTGGCTGTCCCTTCTGCTCCATTTGGTGGATTTGTTAAGTGTTCCTCCATATCCTGGAATTCTTCTTTGGACTCCTCTTCTCCAACAATGTTTTTCCCTCTTTCAGCTCTTCTTAATCTTCTGAGGGTTCTTTCGTCTTGTTCACAAAAAGTGGGTGTAATTCTCCTTGTACCTGACATACAACCAAAGCATAAGAATCACACAACACCAGAAAGGCAATAACACTTCAATCCATTGCTAAAGTGAAATGTTAGTTGGATTAAGCAAAAATTCAAACAGTTAGTGGGTTAGTCAAAAATTAAAGAAACAGAAAATAAAAAGTGCTTGATCTAGATCTTCACTTCACTTAATCATTGACAATCTATTTCAATCCCCGGCAACGGCGCCAAAAAACTTGATGTGTGGAAAACGATCCAACACAAAACTCACCGGCAAGTGGACCGGGTCGCATCAAGTAATAATAACTCACATGAGTGAGGTCGATCCCACAGGGATTGAATGATTGAGCAATTTTAGTTTAGTGGTTGATTTAGTCAAGCGAATCAAATATTGGTTGAGTGGTTTGTAGTTTGCAGAAACTAAATTGCTTGAAATGTAAAGGGAGAGGGGTAAATTGCAGTAAATTAAAGAGCAAAGGAAGTAAATAAGCTGAATCCTAAAGAACAAGTAATATAAATTGCAGAAACTTAGATTGCAAGAAATGTAAATGACTGAATCTTAAAGTACAAGAAACGTAAATTGCTTGAATTGTAAACGGGATTGGGAGTTGGGATTGCAGAAATTTAAACAAGAACAAGTAAAATGCATTAAACATAAAAGAGAAAATTGAATTGCAGTGAAGTAGATCTTAAATAGAAGAGTAAAATGCCTTGAGAATTTAAAAACAGAGAAAGCAATGCTTAATTTGCAGCAACGTAAAAGAGGTTGAAGATCTCAGGAGTGGAAGAGACTAGATAACAAGTCTAGATCTCAAATCCTTCCTTGATCCAACAAGAACAATTGCAAAGGAGATAAAGAAAAGTAAATTGCAGAATTAAAGAGAAGATGAAGCAGTAAAGTAAACAGAAATGGAAATTCAATTATGCAGAGAAAGTAAACAAGAGATCTCAAGGTGAGATTGAAACAGAAGTTCTTCAATTCTTCACCCAAGATCAAAAACAAGAAAAGTAAAGAGTGCTCAAGCAAGAACCAGGAAGAAGAGAGATCAATTCTCCTTCCAAATTCTCTAAGATCCAAATTCAGAAGTAAAAAGCTTCAAAAATGAAAATGACAATTAAAAGGAAAATTCAAAGTAAAGTCTAGAGGTCCTGATTACATCAAACTAGCTCCTATTTATACACTTTCTATTCTTGGATTTTGGAATTTGGATGGGCTTTTGATTTGGTGAAGAAATGAATTAAGTTGGATTTTTAATTCAATTTCCAGCCCAAGTGCACCTCCCAGGGGCAAGCTCAGTTGGAAAACCAAACTGAGCGCCCAAATGTTGCTGCCCGTGTCAAGTGTGGTGCGCCCAGCTCCTTGCTGTGTTGCTTGACACTAGAGCTCAGTTGGAATTTTGAACTGAGCTATATGTGTGTCAATGTGATGCGCCTCATGGTGTCATGGCCGTGTCAAAGTGTGGGGAAGATTGGGGAGGTAGTGCTCAGTTGGAAAAACCAACTGAGCTCCCCTTGTGTAGCGCTTAGCTTTGCACTCCAAGGTCCCAGGTTCAACTCTTGGTGGAAGCAAATGAGAGTTTATTTTCCTTGGAGGAGTAGAATGTAAGGAGTGCTTGTACAAGGAAGCTCCAGGTTCGAACCTTGGGGGAGCCATCTTGGCTCATTTTCCTTTCACCAAGAGTAGTGCTCCTTCCTTGCAAGTGAGAGGCTCCCAAGTTCGAATCCTAGTGAATGCATTTTGTGGAGTCAATTTTCCTTATGCCTAGCAATATAATGTAGCGCTCAGTTAAGTAAAGCAGTTGAGCGCCCTTGCCTCCTTGGAGTAGCGCCTTCTTATCATTTGTTAGGTGCAAGGTTCAAGTCTTGGTGTATGCTTTTTGGCAAATTTTGGCTTATTTTCCTTGCAAGCTCGGTAGCTTGAGGTTCCATGTTCGAACCTTGGAGGAAGCATTTTGGCCATTTCTTCTTGATTTTCCTTGCAAGGAGCGTTCCTTACCTTCCTTGAGTTCATGAGTTCGAAACTTGATGGCTTCCTCCCTTGGAATTTCATCTTGAATTAATTTTGAGAAGCCCCCAATAAAGCTCACTTAGTGAACTGATCCTTATGTTGTTTCCTTGCTTTCTTTAGTGCTCAGTTAACTAATTGAACTGAGCTTGGTGCCTTGCCTTCTCCCATTTGTCCTTGTGAAGCTCAGTTTGCTTTCTCAACTTAGCTTTCAGTCTTCTTTGATTTTTGCCACGCTTTTTCTTTCCTTGGGCACGCTTCTTAAGCCACGCTTTTCTTATTTTCTTCTTACTTCACCTACAAGTAATCAATTCAACCAATCAAAGTATCACAAATTTCACAAGGTTTAAAAATCAATTAATTATCAATTAAATTTAGCTTAAACCTCATGATTTAGCATCAATTACATGGTGGTTGTTTGATTTAAAGAAGTCATGTATTTTCATTCCAAATTACTTACTTAGAATGCAAGAAAGTGCATAAAACCTAATTAAAACAAAGAAAAAGGCTAGTGAAACTAGGCTAAGATGACTTGTCATCAAACATCATTCTAAGCTCATGACGGTTGCAAGCTCAAAATTCAAGAGCAATGGTTGGTGTGAAACCAAATTGCATGGGTCTAGGAAGTTTTTTGGAAGCTTTTTTGAGAATTCTAAGGTCATGCCACTCGGATAGAATAATGATGACCAATTTAAGGACGGGTGTCAAAACAAAGTGTGGGATCCCGGATCTCACAAGGAAAATCAAATTTGGGAGCTCATGGTTTGTGAAGAACTCCATCAAAGCTTGAAGACATTAAAATTGAAGAATGGAGCTTATTGGAGATTCAAGCATTGGTGGATGTTCAAAGATAGCTTCAAGCACAAGCCACCTTGAGAGGAGCTCCCCATAAGTCCAACTTAAGGACAATAAACAAAAGTGCTAGGTGGGAGACACCCCACCATGGTAACTTCTTTTCATTTTCTCTTTTTGTACATATTGGAAATTAGTCTAAATTCATGTTTTTGGTTGGTGTTTGGAGAGCACCAAGTCTTTGGCGCCATTGTTGATGGACGCAATTTCGTGCACCAAGTTTTTGGTGCCGTTGCCACGGATTGTTCGAGTTTGGACAACTGACGGTTCATCTTGTTGCTCAGATTAGGTAATTTTATTTTAATTTTAAGCTTTTTGTTTTTATTAATTTTATTTTCGAAAAGAAAAAAAATTTTTTTTTCAAAAATAAATTATTCTATATTCTTCAGAATTTTTAAGAAGGAATTCTAGAGTTTCATGAGATATGTTGAATCCTGGCTGGCTGTTAAGCCATGTCTAATCTTTTGGACCGAGGTTTCACTTATCCTTAAGAGAAGAACTTCTTTATCTTCCTCAGTAATTTAGTTGTTGTATGTAATGATTTGCTAAAGCTTGGCTGGCCATTGGCTATGTCTAGTGTTTTGGACCGGAGCTTTCACTGAAAGCTTGGCTGGCTAGTAAGCCATGTCTAATTCCTGGACTGGAGCTTTAGACTAACATTGCATGATTCCTAGAATTCTCATTAGAAATTTTGAAATCCTTATTTTTCTTTTTCCAAATGATTTTCGAAAAATACCAAAAAATTTTTAATAAAATCATAAAATCAAAAAAATAATTTGATGTTTCTTGTTTAAGTCTTGTGTCAGTTTTTAAGTTTGGTGTCAATTGCATGTTTATCTCTTTCTTTCATTTTTCGAAAATTCATGCATTGCATTCTTCATGATCTTCAAGTTGTTCTTGGTAAGTCTTCTTGTTTGATCTTCATATTTTCTTGTTTTGTGTCTTTTCTTGTTTTTCATATGCATTTTCAATTTGTTAGTGTCCATACATGAAAAATTTTTAAGTTTGGTGTCTTGCATGTTTTTCTTTTCTTAAAAATTTTCAAAAATAAGTCTTGATGTTCATCTTGATCTTCAAAGTGTTCTTGGTGTTCATCTTGACATTCAAGATGTTCTTGCATGCATCATTTATTTTGATCCAAAACTTTCATGATTTAAGTCTTTTTCATGTTTTTCTCTTTCTTCAATAAAAATTCAAAAATCAAAAAAATATCTTTTCCTTTTTCTCTAATAAATTTTCAAAAATTTGATTTGATTTAGTCAAAAGTTTTAAAAATCTAGTTGTTTCTTATGAGTCAAATCAAATTTTCAATTAAAAAATTCTATCTCTTTCAAATCTTTTTCAGAAATCAAATCTTTTTCACTTTTTCTTTCATAATTTTCAAAATTTTCAAAATTTATTTTCAAAATCTTTTTCTTATTTCTATTTCATATTTTCAAAATTAATGCTAACAATTAATGTGATTGATTCAAAAATTTTAAGTTTGTTACTTGCCTAGTAAGAAAGGTCCAATCTTTAAATTTCAAAATCATATCTTTTTGTTTCTTGTTAGTCAAGTAATCAACTTTGATTTTCAAAATCAAATCTTTTTAAAGTTCTTTTTCAAATCTTTTTCAAAATAAGTTTCAATCACATCTTTTTCAAAATTAATTTCAAAATCTTTTCTAACTTATTTTCTAGCTTCTTATCTTTTCAAAATTGATTTTCAAATCTTTTTCAATTAATCTTATCTTTTTGTTTGATTCATATGTTTTTCAAAACTACCTAACTAACCCTTTCTTTCTACTTTTCGAAAATCCCTTCCCTCTTTTTCAAAAGTCCTTTTTTATAAACTAATTGTTTTAATTTTTACTTTAATTTAATTTCATTTTTCTTTTTTGTATTTTCGAATTCTAACTTTAAATTTAATTTAAAACAAATTTTTTTTAAATTTAATTTATTTAATTTTCGAATTCTCTCATCTCCCATCCCCTTCTGTTTATTTATTCATCTACTAACACCCCCTTTCACCTAAGAATTCGAACTCATTCCTCTCCCTTGTGTTTGGATTCTTATCTTTTCCTTCCTCCATTATTCTCTTCTTATACTTACATAAGGAATCTCTATACTGTGACATAGAGGATTCCATATTTTCTATTCTCTTCTTTTTCATATGAGCAGGAACAAGGATAAGAACATTCTTGTTGAAGCTGATCCTGAACCTGAAAGGACTCTAAAGAGGAAGCTAAGGGAAGCTAAAGCACAACTCTCTTGAGAAAATCTGATAGAAATTTTCGAAAAAGAAGGAGACATGGCCGAAAATAATAACAATGCAAGGAAGATGCTTGGTGACTTTACTGCACCAAATTCCAATTTACATGGAAGAAGCATCTCAATCCCTGCCATTGGAGCAAACAACTTTTGAGCTGAAACCTTAATTAGTTTCTCTGATGCAACAGAACTGCAAGTTTTATGGACTTCCATCAGAAGATCCTTTTCAGTTCTTAACTGAATTCTTGCAGATCTGTGACACTGTTAAGACCAATGGGGCTAATCCCAAGGTCTACAGGCTTATGCTTTTCCCATTTGCTGTAAGAGACAGAGCTAGAATATGGTTGGATACTCAACCTAAAGATAGCCTGAACTCTTGGGATAAGCTGGTCACGGCTTTCTTAGCCAAGTTCTTTCCTCCTCAAAAGCTTAGCAAGCTTAGAGTGGATGTTCAAACCTTCAAACAGAAAGAAGGTGAATCCCTCTATGAAGCTTGGGAGATATACAAGGAACTGACCAAAAAGTGTCCTTCTGACATGCTTTCAGAATGGACCATCCTGGATATATTCTATGATGGTCTGTCTGAGCTATCAAAGATGTCACTGGACCATTCTGCAGGTGGATCCATTCACCTAAAGAAAATGCCTGCAGAAGCTCAGGAACTGATTGACATGGTTGCTAATAACCAGTTCATGTACACTTCTGAGAAGAATCCTGTAAGTAATGGGACGCCTCAAAGGAAGGGAGTTCTTGAAATTGATACTCTGAATGCCATATTGGCTCAGAACAAAATATTGACTCAGCAAGTCAATATGATCTCTCAGAGTTTGAATGGATTGAAGGAATCATCCAATAGTACTAAAGAGGCATCTTCTGAAGAAGAAGCTTATGATCCTAAGAACCCTGCAATAGCAGAGGTAAATCACATGGGTGAACCCTATGGAAACACCTATAATCCCTCATGGAGAAATCATCCAAATTTCTCATGGAAGGATCAACAAAAACCTTAAAAAGGCTTTAATAATGGTGGAAGAAATAGGTTTAGCAATAGCAAACCTTTTCCATCATCCACTCAGCAATAGACAAAGAATTCTGAGCAGAACCCATCTAGCTTAGCAAATATAGTCTCTGATCTATCTAAGGCCACTGTGAGTTTCATGAATGAAACAAGGTCCTCCATTATAAATTTGGAGGCACAAGTGGGACAGCTGAGTAAAAGGGTCACTGAAACTCCTCTTAGTACTTTTCCAAGCAATACAGAAGAAAATCCAAAGAGAGAGTGCAAGGCGATTGACTTGACCATCATGGCCGAACCTACAAGGCAGGAGGAGGACGTGAATCCTAGTGAGGAAGACCTTCTGGGACATTCAGTGACCAATAAGGAGTTTCCCTTTGAGGAACCAAAGGAATCTGAGGCTCATCTAGAGACCATAGAGATTCCATTGAACCTCCTTCTGCCCTTCATGAGCTCTGATGAGTATTTTTCTTCTGAAGAGAATGAAGACATTACTGAAGAGTAAGTTGCTAAGTACCTTCGTGCAATCATGAAGCTAAATGCCAAATTATTTGGTAATGAGACTTGGGAAGATGAACCTCCCTTGCTCACCAATGAACTGAATGCATTGGATAGAAAGACATTACCTCAAAAGAAATAGGATCCTGGCAAATTCCTAATACCCTGTACCATAGGCACCATGAACTTTGAGAAGGCTCTGTGTGACATGGGGTCAGGAATAAACTTAATGCCACTTTCTGTAATGGAGAAACTTGGGATCTTTGAGGTGCAAGCTGCCAGAATCTCATTGGAGATGGCAGACAACTCAAGAAAACAGGCTTATGGACAAGTAGAGGATGTGTTAGTAAAGGTTGAAGGCCTTTACATCCCTGCTGATTTCATAATCCTAGACACTGAGAAGGATGAGGATGAATCCATCATCCTTGGAAGACCCTTCTTAGCCACAGCAAGAGTTGTAATTGATGTGGACAGAGGAGAATTGATCCTTCAATTGAATAAGGACAACCTTGTGTTTAAAACTCAAGGATCTCCTTCTGTAACCATGGAGAGGAAGCATAAAAAGCTTCTCTCACTGGAGAGTCAACCAAAGCCCCCACAATCAAACTCTAAGTTTGGTGTTGGGAGGCCACAACCAAACTCTAAGTTTGGTGTTGAACCCCCACATTCAAACTCTAAGTTTGGTGTTGGAAGTCCCAACAATGCTCTGAACATCTGTGAGGCTCCATGAGAGCTCACTGTCAAGCTACTGACATTAAAGAAGCGCTTGTTAGGAGACAACCCAATGTTATTTAATTTATTCTATTTTATTTTTATTTTGTGTTTTATTAGGTTAATGATCATGTGGAGTCACAAAAACTACTGAAAAATCAAAAACAGAATGAAAAATAGCATTAAAAATAGTACACCCTAGAGGAGGAGCATTCTGGCGTTTAAACGCCAGAAACAAGCATCTGTCTGGCGTTTAACGCCAAAAACAAGAACCAAGCTGGCGTTTAACGCCAGAAACAAGCATCTACCTGGCGTTAAACGCCAGAAACAGGCTACATTTTGGCGTTTAACGCCAGAAACAAGCAGCAGTCTGGCGTTAAACGCCAGGATTGCACAGCAAGGGTGTTTTGCACGCCTAATTGGAGCAGGGATGTTAAGTCCTTAGCCCTACAGGATCTGTGGACCCCACAGGATCCCCACTTCTTCTTCTCTCCTCTTCACACCTTTTCATAACTCTCTTTCACAAACAACCTCCATTACTCCTCCAAAACCATCATACAACCCACCTACACCCACCTACTCAAATTCAAACCATCACTCCTTCCTTTTCACACATCATAACCACCTAAAACCCCCTTGACCGAACCATTAACACACCTCCATCTACTCCATTTTCTTCTTCTTCTACTCACTTCTTTCTTCTTTTGCTCGGGGACGAGCAAACCTTCTAAGTTTGGTGTGGTAAAAGCATTGCTTTTTTTTCATAACCATTTATGGCACCTAAGGCCAGAGACATCCTCATTGAAGAGGACAAGCCCATCACTAAGAAAAGGATGGGGCAAACAAGAGAGCATGGATCTCAACAAGAGCATGAGGAATTCCTCACCATGAAATCCCTGAGATACCTCAAGGGATGCACTTCCCTCCACAAAACTATTGGGAGCAAATCAACACCTCCCTAGGAAAATTAAGTTCCAACATGGGACAACTAAGGGTGGAACACCAAGAGCACTCCATCATTCTTCATGAGATTAGAGAAGATCAAAGAGCTATGAGGGAGTAGCAACAAATGCAAGGAAGAGACATAGAGGAGCTCAAAAGCACCATTGGTTCATCAAGAAGAGGAAGACGCCACCCTCACTAAGGAAGACTCATTCTTTAATCTCCTTGTCTATTTATTTTACTGTTTTTTTATTTTTGAGCTTTATGTTTTATTTATGTTTGTGTCTTCAATGATCACTAGTGTCTAAGTGTCTATGACTTAAAGTTGTGAATGTCCTATGAATCCATCACCTTTCTTAAATGAAAAATGTTTTAATTACAAAAGAACAAGAAGTACATGGTTTCGAATTCATCCTTGAAACTAGTTTAATTATTTTGATGTGGTGACAATACTTTTTGTTTTCTGAATGAATGCTTGAACAGTGCATATGTCTTTTGAAATTGTAGTTTATGAATGTTAAATATGTTGGCTCTTGAAAGAATGATGAAAAAGGAGAAATGTTATTTGATGATCTGAAAAATCATAAAATTGATTCTTGAAGCAAGAAAAAGCAGTGAATACAAAGCTTGCAGAAAAAAAAAGAGAAAGAAAAATGGCGAAAAAAAAGAGAAAGAAAAAGAAAAAGCAAGCAGAAAAAGCCAATAGCCCTTAAAACCAAAAGGCAAGGGTAATAAAAATGATCCAAGGCTTTGAGCATCAGTGGATAGGAGGGCCTAAAGGAATAAAATCCTGGCCTAAGCGGCTAAACCAAGCTGTCCCTAACTACGTGCTTGTAGCGTGAAGGTGTCAAGTAAAAACTTGAGACTGAGCGGTTAAAGTCAAGGTCCAAAGCAAAAAAAGAGTGTGCTTAAGAACCCTAGACACCTCTAATTGGGGACTTTAGCAAAGCTGAGTCACAATCTGAAAAGGTTCACCCAGTTATGTGTCTGTGGCATTTATGTATCCGGTGGTAATACTGGAAAACAAAGTGCTTAGGTCCATGGCCAAGACTTATAAAGTAGCTGTGTTCAAGAATCAACATACTGAACTAGGAGAATCAATAATACTATCTGAATTCTAAGTTCCTATAGATGCCAATCATTCTGAACTTCAAGGGATAAAGTGAGATGCCAAAACTATTCAAGAGGCAAAAAGCTACTAGTCCCGCTCATCTGATTGGAGCTAAGTTTCATTGATATTTTGAAATTTATAGTATATTCTCTTCTTTTTATCCTATTTGATTTTCAGTTGCGTGGGGACAAGCAACAATTTAAGTTTGGTGTTGTGATGAGCGGATAATTTATACGCTTTTTGGCATTATTTTTACATAGTTTTTAGTATGATTTAGTTAGTTTTTAGTATATTTTCATTAGTTTTTAAATAAAAATCACATTTCTGTACTTTACTATGAGTTTGTATATTTTTCTGTGATTTTAGGTAATTTCTGACTGAAATTGACGGACTTGAGCAAAAATCAAATTCAAAGGTTGAAGAAGGACTGCAGATGCTGTTAGATTTTGACCTCCCTGCACTCAAAGTGGATTTTTTGGAGCTACAGAACATCAAATGGCACGCTCTCAATTGAGTTGGAAAGTAGACATCTAGGGCTTTCCAGCAATATATAATAATCCATACTTTGCTCGAGTTTAGATGACGCAAACTGGCGTTCAACGCCAGTTCCATGTTGCATTCTGGAGTTAAACGCCATAAACAAGTTACAAACTGGCGTTCAACTCCAAGAGAAGCCTCTACACGTGTAAAGCTCAATGCTCAGTGCAAGCACACACCAAGTGGGCCCCAAAAAGTGGATTTCTGCATCATTTACTCATTTCTGTAAACCCTAGTAACTAGTTTAGTATAAATAGGACTTTTTACTATTGTATTTACATCTTCGGATCATCTTTGATCAGTTTTATGCTATCTTAGACCTTTATGGGGGCTGGCCATTCAGCCATGCCTGAACCTTCATCACTTATGTATTTTCAACAGTAGAGTTTCTACACACCATAGATTAAGGTGTGGAGCTCTGCTGTTCCTTATGAGTTAATGCAAAGTACTATTGTTTTTCTATTTAATTCAAGCTTATTCCTATTCTAAAATATTCATTCGCACCCAAGAACATGATGAATGTGATGATTATGTGACGCTCATCACCATTCTCACCTATGAACGTGTGCCTGACAACCACTTCCGTTCTACATGAAGAAGAGATAGAATGGGTATCTCTTAGATATCTAATACAGGGGACCGAGTCCGAGATATTAGAGTCTTCGTGGTATAAGTTAGAACCCATGGATGGCCATTCCTGAGATCCGAAAAGTCTAAACCTTGTCTGTGGTATTCTGAGTAGGATCTGAGAAGGGATGACTGTGACGAGCTTCAAACTCGCGAGTGCTGGGCGTAGTGACAGACGCAAAAGGATAGTAAATCCTGTTCCAGTATGGTCGAGAACCGACAGATGATTAGCCATGTAGTGATAGCGCATTGGACCATTTTCACAGAGAGGACGGGATGTAGCTATTGACAACGGTGATGCCCAACATACAGCTTGCCATGGAAAGAAGTAGGAATGATTGGATGAAGACAACAGGAAAGCAGAGGTTCAGGAGGAACGAAAGCATCTCTATACGCTTATCTGAAATTCTCACCAATGAATTACATAAGTATCTCTATCCTAGTTTATATTTTAATTATATTTTTATTATCAATTCACTATAAATATTTGAATCCGCCTGACTGAGATTTACAAGGTGACCATAGCTTGCTTCAGGCCGACAATCTCCGTGGGATCGACCCTTACTCACGTAAGGTTTATTACTTGGACAACCCAGTGCACTTACTGGTTAGTTGTGCGAAGTTGTGACAAAGTGTGATTCACGTTTGAGAGCACCAAGTCTTTGGCACCATTGTTGATGATCGCAATTTCGTGCACCAATTGCTTCTCCACAATCAACAATGGGAGTGCCTTGATCGTGTGAGCTTAGGTAGGATGAGTACATGTTACTAACGGCTTCCGCCACAATAGCAATCTTGGCTTCTATCTCCTTAAAATCCTTTTCCATCCCCTCTTGTTGCCTTTGGATATGAGAATCAGGATCTCTTAATTCTAGCATGAGGGGGTCATTAGGGAGCGGTGGTGGAAAAGAGGGTTCATTATTTGGGGAAAAGGATTCATAATTGGATGATGGTTCTTCTTGGTAAGGGTATGGAGATGGTGTATATGGAGGTGGTTCTTGGGATTAATTGTGTTGGAATTTTTGTGGTTCCACATATGGTTCATATGGCTCAAAAGGTGGTTGGTATGGTGGATAAGGATTAGGGTCATATGGAGGTGCTCGGTGGTAAGGGGCTTGTGAGTAAGGTGGTTCAAAACCACATTGAGGGAAGGGGTCATATGTATGTGGTGGTTGTGGTTGACAATCACAATAAGGGTCATCACATACATTGGATTGGTATGCATTAGGATTAGGATTATACCCATAAGAATCCGGAGGGTAGTCATGTTGGGGTGACGCTTGAATGGCTTGGATGGAATAAAATGCCTATTGGTCCTTGAGGAGAGTAGTCATATCCCGAAGTACTCTAGTCAAACTTTATTCGAAAGGAGGTTGTTGCCAAGAAGGTTGTCCATAAGCTTGGGGCTCTGATGAGCGGATAATTTATACGCTTTTTGGCATTGTTTTTAGGTAGTTTTTAGTATATTTTAGTTACTTTTTATTATATTTTTATTAGTTTTTATGCAAAAATCACATTTCTGGAATTTACTATGAGTTTGTGTATTTTTCTGTAATTTCACGTATTTTCTGGCTGAAATTGAGGGACCTGAGCAAAAATCTGATCCAGAGGCTGAGAAAGGACTGCAGATGCTGTTGGATTCTGACCTCCTTACACTCAAACGCGTTTTTCTGGAGCTACAGAAGTCCAATTGGCGCGTTTTTAATTGGGCTGGAAAGATAACATCTTGGGCTTTCCAGCAATGTATAATAGTCAATACCTTGCCCGAGATTTGATGGCCCAAACTGGCGTTAAATGCCAGCTAGAGAACCTTTTCTGGCGTAAAACGCCGGAACTGGCACTAAAACTGGAGTTGAACGCCCAAACTGGCACCCAAGCTGGCGTTTAACTCCAAGAATGGCCTATGCACGTGAAAGCTACAAAGCTCAGCCCAAACACTCACCAAGTGGGCCCCTGAAGTGGATTTCTGCACTATCTGCACTTAGTTACTCATTTTCTGTAAACCTAAGTCACTAGTTTAGTATAAAAACTACTTTTAGAGATTCATTTTGCGGGGGATGACATTTTACATCTCATATTGTATCTTCTACGGCATGAGTCTCTAAACCCCATAGGTGGGGGTGAGGAGCTTTGCTGTGTCTCAATGGATTAATGCAATTACTATTGTTTTCTATTTGATCACGCTTGATTCTGTTCTAAGATGCTCACTCGTACTTCAATATAAAGAATATGATGATCCGTGATACTCATCATCATTCTCAAATTTATGAATGCGTGTTTGACAACCACTCCTGTTCTATCTGAGCTCAACGTAGTCATTGGGCGACAGCTTGAGTGCGTATCTCTTGGGTTTCTAATCCACGAGTTTGACTTGCATCTCCTGACAACAGAGCATTCAAACCCATGAGATCAGAACCTTCGTGGTAGAGGCTAGAACCAATTGGAAGCATTCCTAATATCTGAAAAGTCTAAACCTTGTCTGTGGTATTTTGAGTAGGATCTGGGACGGGATAACTGTGACGAGCTTCAAACTCACGAATGTTGGGCGCAGTGACAGTGTACAAAAGGATAGAGAGATCCTATTCCGACACAAGTGAGAACCAATAGATGATTAGCCGTGCGGTAGCTGTGCCTGGTATTTTTCATCCGAGACGAGAGATCCGATAGTTGATTAGCCATACAGAAACCGTACCTGGATCATTTTTACTGAGAGGACGGATTGTAGCCATTGACAACGGTGATCCACCAACATACAGCTTGCCATGGAAGGAAGCCATGCGTGTTTGGAGAAGAAGACAGTAGGAAAGCAGAGATTCAGATGATAGAGCATCTCCGGAACCTCAACCTGTTCCTTATTACTGAATCACAAGTATCATTCATTTCATGTTATTTACTTTTCATAAACAAAATCATTCATATCATTTGAATCTCCTGACTAAGATTTACAGGATAACCATAGCTTGCTTCAAGCTGGCAATCTCCGTGGGATCGATCCTTACTCACGTAAGGTATTACCTGGACGACCCAGTGCACTTACTGGTTAGTTGTACCGGAGTTGTGAAAAGTGTGATCACAATTCCGTGCACCAAGTTTTTGGCGCCGTTGCTGGGGATTGTTCGAGTTTGGACAACTCATGGTTCATCTTGTTGCTTAGATTAGAAAAAATTTATCTTTTTTGTTTAGAGTCACTAAATTTGAGTCTTTTATTTTCTTTTCAAAAATCTTATTTTTTTATTAATCTTTAATTTTCCTTTGAGTCTTTTATTACTGTTTTTGTTAAAATTTTAAAATTCTTGTTTTCTTTTTCTAGATTTTTTCGAGAATTTTTAATAAATAGATAAAAACCAATAAACTAACAGTTGAGTCTTCTGTTTGAGTTTAGTTTCATGTTTTAAGTTTGGTGTCAATTACATGTTTTTATTTTCCTTCAATTTTTCGAATTGCATGTTTTTATTTTTCTTCATATTTTTAGTTACATGTTTTTAGTTCTTTCTTGATCTTCAAATTGTTCTTGATAATTTTCCTTCTTTGATCTTTAAATTTTCTTGTTTGGTGTCTTTTGTTGTTTATCTTATACATTTTCGAATTATTAGTGTCCAAAGTATAAAAATTTTTAAGTTTGGTGTTTTTTGTGTCCTTATTTCCTTAAAAATTTTCAAAATTTGTTCATGGTGTTCATCTTGATCTTCAAAGTCTTCTTGGTGTTCATCTTGACATTCAAAGTTTTCTTGTTTGTTTTCTTTGTCTTGATCTAAAAATTCTAAGTTTGGTGTCATTTTAAAAATTTATCTTTTTAAATCTTTTTCAAAACAAATTCTTTTTCAATTTTATTTTTATATTTTTCGAAAATCTCTTATAATTTTGTTTTTTCAAAATCTTTTTCTTTTTTTATAATTTTCGAATTGCTTGTCATATTTTATTATTCTGATTGAAAAATTTTAAGTTGGGTGTTTTCCTGTTAAGAAAGTTTCAATCTTTAAAATTTTAAAATCATATCTTTTTCTAATCTTTTCTTTTATTTATTTTCTTACAAGTATTAATTTTCAAGTATCTTAAATTTTAAGACATATCTTTTTCAAAACTTCCTAACCACTTTCTCTCTCCTCATTTTTTTTCGAAAATCCACACCAAAAATTTTCAAATCTTTTTAATTAATTAATTAATTTAGTTTTCTATTTTCTTTTATCTCTTTTTCTTTTCTTAATTTCTGAAACTTGCATCAAATTTTTTTATTTACTTTATTTTAATTTCTTTAATTTCACAAAAAAGAGAATTTTTTTTTATTTACAATCCACATCATCTCCCTTTCTCCATCATGGACCTAAGTGGAAATGAACAGTCCAGAAGGACTCTGGGATCATATGCTGATGCCAGGGCATTTTGGCCAGTTTCACTGACCTTTTCTTTATTGTTTTTAGGGTAGTTTCATGCATTTTCTTAGGAAATAAGCTAGTTTTGGGTAGATATTCACTTACATCTTGATTCAAGCATACATTGTGCACTTTACATGATTTCATGAGGATTTTGCATGAATTTAAGGACAAATTTGATGTTGCATTTCCCATGACTTGGACTAGAACTTTGATGTACTTTATTGCTTGATTTCAGGACAAAGGAAGCAAAGAAGAACCACATTAGTGGCTACGTTAGTTACACTAACGTGGAATGGGAGTAACTTGCAAAGTTAATGAGAAAAGTGATTGCCAATAACGCTCTCGAAGCCATCATTGCCCACGTTAAGAGTCACGTTAACTAAGTTAACGTGAACTCTAACGTGGAAGAAAGGAAATGGAGCCAACGTTAGTGACACTTAACATTATCACTAACGTTGGACCAAGCTATAAGTGGCCACGTTAGAGTCCACGTTAACTTAGTTAACGTGACCTCTAACGTTAAGAAGAAAGGGGGGAAGCCAACGTTAGTGACATTCAACATTACCACTAACGTTGGCCAAGTCACTCTAGGCCACGTTAACTCCCACGTTAACCTAGTTAACGTGGAAGCTAACGTGAGGAAGGGAGGTGACACCAACGTTAGTGACACCCAACATTGTCACTAACGTTGGAAGGAGCCCACACATGCCACCATGAGCCACGTTAACTCCCACGTTAACTTAGTTAACGTGGAAGCTAACGTGGATAAGGGAATGTTGAACCAACGTTAGTGACACTCAACTTTGTCACTAACGTTGGAGATGGCTAGCATAAGCGACGTTAGAAGCCACGTTAACCTAGTTAACGTGGACTCTAACGTGGGAGCTAAGGGGCACATTGGAACGTTAATGACAATGTTAAGTGTCACTAACGTTCTCGAAGGTTGGCAAGCCTACGTTAAAAGAGCCACGTTAACTAAGTTAACGTGGACTCTAACGTTGGGAAGGGGGAGGCTTCTCAACGTTATTGGGAAAGTTGAGTCCCAATAACGTGCACGAAGGACAAAGAGGCAACGTTAGTGGCAACGTTTGTGCCACTAACGTTGAGGTTAACGTGGCTCTTACTTGGGTAAGGAACGTTAGTGAAAAAGTTGAATGTCACTAACGTTCTCGAACCCATATTTTCACTGAACGTTAACACCACTAACGTTCTGAGCAAAAGTCTCTGCCCACTTCACAATTTCTCTCTGCAAGTAAAGCCAAGCCCAATGAAGAAGATAACTGCTTCAAACTCAAGATCCAAAGGCCTAGACCCAAGACTTGAAGAACCAACTAGAAGAGTAGAAGAGTAGTATATATAGGAGTAGCTTTGAATTAATCGGGAGTTGGAAAAATATAGGGAGCCTCTGGGCATAGAATTACTCTCTGTATTTACTTTCTCTGCACTTCTAGTTTCATTATGTATTCTCCATCTTTGTTTTCATTTTCCAGAGCTATGAACAACTAAACCCCTTTCATTGGGTTAGGGAGCTCTGTTGTAATTTGATGGATCAATACTAGTTTTCATTATTCTTCTTCTATCTTTTCTCTTGATTTTACTTGAAAGCTTTCGATCTTCATCCAATTGGATAGTTATCTTGGAAAAGAAGCTATTCATACTTGGATCTCTTCTGAACCTTGAAAGAGGAATGAAGAGATCAAGCTAGAAAGGCTTTCTCATGCTGGACCAAATTGGGTTTGGATGGATATGTGACTATAATCCTCTCAACACTTGATTTGGGAAATGCATGTGGTATAATCAGTGACCATACTTCATCTCTTCTCATGAGCAATTGACCAAGGAATTGGCTATTGATCAAGATTTGAGAGATTGAATTACAAGAAATTGTAATTCAATCACTTAAGATTGCCAAGGAGATCAATGAGTGCATTGATTAAGGAAGAGATGAAAATGAAATTGATCCGGAGAATGCAACATCTCCTGAGCCCAATGAACTCCCCATTTCTGATCTTACCCATTCTCTTTATTTTCTGTCACTTACTTTTATGAGAAATTCCCCCATTCCCATTTACAATTCTGCAATTTACTTCAGTCATTTACTTTCAGTTCTTTAATTTTAGCATTTACTTTTTCTGTCATTTACCTTCCCGCCATTTTATTTTCTGCAATTCTAAACTCAAATCTTGGATTCGCTCAACTAGAATATTCCTCTAATTAAAGTTTCTTGATCAATCAATCCTTGTGGGATTCGACCTCACTCTATTGTGAGTTTTTACTTGACGACAAATTTGGTACACTTGCCGAAGGAAATTTGTTGCGAGACAAGTTTTCCATGCATTATATGCTAACCCCACTACTGCTTCATATGGGAGTAGTATCTATATACCCCCCACCAGAGCCAGCAATTTTAAGTTAAATCCTCAGCTCGTTTATCATGGTGCAGCAAAATTGCTAGTATTCCAGTTTTCCACAGGAAGAACCTACTGAGTTTCTGGCATAGTTCTTACAGATTGATGACACAGTACATGATAAGGAAGTAGATCAGGATGTCTACATATTATTTCTATTTCCATTTGCTGTAAAAGACCAAGCTAAGAGGTGGTTAAACAACCAACCCAAAGCCAGCATAAGAACATGGAAACAGTTGTCAAACAAATTCCTGAATCAATATTTCCCTCCAAAAATGATGACACAGCTAAGGCTGGACATCCAAGGCTTTAAACAAGAGGATAATGAATCTCTTTATAATGCCTGGGGGAGGTACAGAGAGATGCTAAGGAAATTCTCCTCTGAAATATTTTCAAAATGGGTGCAATTAGACATCCTTTACTATGGGCTTACAGAAAAGGCCCAGATGTCTCTAAACTACTCTGCTGGTGGATATATACATATGAAAAAGATAATTGAAGAGGCTCAAGAGCTCATTGATATAGTTGCCAGTAATCAGCACCTGTACTCAAGTGGTGAGACCTCCATGAAAGAAGAAGCTGAGGCAGCATCCACTGAACTTAGTCCTCTAGAACAAATTTCTGAACTCAATCAACAACTATTTTCTGTAACAAAATAGTTAGAAAAATTTAAAGAGATGCTACAAGAAACCAAAGATGCTAACAAGAATATGGAGGAACAATTGAATCAGACAAGGCAGCAGTTATCTAAACAGATAACAAAAGAATGCCAAGCTATTCATTTGAGGAGCGGGAAGACATTGAATGTCTCAACTCAAAGCAGTAAAAGCCAAGAAAGGAACAACTGATAGAGGATGACCAAACCACTGTCCAAAATCCGTTTGAGGACAGCAAGAGCCCAGAGAGGAATGATTCTGGCGTTCAAACGCCAGAAAAGGGTGAGAAGTTGGCGTTGAACGCCTAGTGGATGGCCAATTTTGGCGTTCAAATGCCAGAAAAGAGTGGCAATCTGGCGTTGAACACCCATACAGCACCCAATTCTCGCGTTCAAACGCCAATGAGGGATCAGACACCTGCAAGTGCTGATAACAACCCCCTTAAGCAGGCTTCTCCAACCACTTCTGTAGGAAATAAACCTGCAGCCACTAAGGTTGAAGAATATAAAGCCAATATGCCTTATCCACAGAAACTCTGTCAAGCAGAATAGGATAAATAATTTGCCCACTTTGCAAACTATCTCAGGACTCTTGAAATAGAGATTCCATTTGCAGAGGCACTTGAGCAAATACCCTCTTATGCTAAGTTCATGAAAGAGATCTTAAGTCATAAGAAGGATTGGAGAGAGACTGAAAAAATTTTTCTTACTAAAGAATGTAGTGCAGTCATTTTAAAAAGCTTACCAGAGAAGCTTAAAGATCCCGGAAGCTTTATGATACCATGCACATTAGAGGATGCTTGTACCAAGACAGCTCTATGTGATCTTGGGGCAAGTGTCAACCTGATATCTGCATCCACTATCAAAAAAGCTTGGTTTGACTGATGAAGTCAAACTAACCCGGATATGCCTCCAACTTGCTGATGGCTCCATTAAAATTCCATTAGGTGTAATTGAGGACATGATTGTCAAGGTTGGGCCATTTGCCTTTTCCACTGAGTTTGTGGTGCTGGAAATGAAGGAGCACAAGAGTGCAACTCTCATTCTAGGAAGACCTTTCCTAGCGACTAGACGAACCCTCATTGATGTCCAAAAAGGGGAGGTGACCCTGAGAGTCAATAAGGATGAGTTTAAGTTAAATGCTGTCAAAGCTATGCAGCATCCAGACACATCAAAAGACTGTATGAGCGTTGATATTATTGACTCCCTGGTGGAAGAGGTCAATATGACTGAGAGTCTCGAATCAGAGCTAGAGGACATTTTTAAAGATGTTCAGCTTGATCTGGAGGAACCAGAGAAAACAGAAGAACCTCTGAAGACTCCTCAGGAAGAGGAGAAGCCTCCTAAACCCGAGCTCAAACCACTACCACCATCCCTGAAATATGCATTTTTGGGAGAAGATGATACTTTCCCAGTAATCATAAGCTCTACTTTAGAGCCACAGGAAGAGAAAGCACTAATTTAGGTGCTAAGGACACACAAGACAACTCTTGGGCGGTTCATAAGTGATCTTAAGGGCATTAGCTCAGCCAGATACATGCACAAGATCCTATTGGAGGATGATGCTAAGCTAGGGGTTCAACCACAGAGGTGGATGAATCCAGCCATGAAGGAGGTGGTGTAGAAAGAGGTCACTAAGTTACTAGAGGTTGGAATTATTTATCCTATTTCTGATATCCCTTGGGTGAGTCCTGTCCAAGTTGTCCCCAAGAAGGGAGGCACAACAGTGGTTCATAATAAAAAGAATGAACTGGTTCCTACAAGAACAGTTACAGGGTGGCGTATGTGTATTGACTATAGAAGGCTCAATACAGCTACCAGAAAGGATCATTTTCCTTTACCATTCATAGACCAGATGCTAGAGAGACTAGCAGGTCATGAATACCACTGCTTTTTGGATGGCTATTCAAGTTACAACCAAATTGCAATAGATCTTCAGGACCAAGAGAAAACAGCATTCACATGTCCATCTGGGGTATTTGCCTACAGAAGGATGCCATTTGGTATGTGCAATGCACTTGCAACCTTTCAGAGGTGCATGCTCTCTATCTTCTGTGATATAGCAAGGAAATTTTTGGAAGTCTTCATGGATGACTTCTCAGTATTTGGAGACTCATTCAGCTCCTGTCTTGACCATCTAGCACTTTTTTCTAAAAAGGTGCCAAGAGACTAACCTGGTTTTAAACTGGGAGAAATGTCACTTTATGGTGACAGAAGGAATTGTCCTTGGGCACAGAATTTCGAACAAGGGAATAGAGGTGGATCAAGCTAAAGTAGAGGTAATTGAAAAATTACCACCACCTGCCAATGTTAAGGCAATCAGAAGCTTTCTGGGGCATGCAAAATTCTATAGGAGGTTTATAAAGGAAATTTTCAAAAATTGCAAAACCTTTGAGCAATCTGCTAGCCGCTGATACACCATTTGTCTTTGTCACAGAGTGTCTGCAGGCCTTTGAGACTCTGAAAGCTAAGCTGGTCACAGCACCAGTCATTTCTACACCAGACTGGACATTACCATTCAAACTAATGTGTGATGCCAATGACCATACCATTGGTGTTGTATTGGGACAGAGGCATGACAAGCTTCTGCATGTCATTTATTATGCTAGTCGTATTTTAAATGACGCGCAGAAGAATTACACAACCACAGAAAAGGAGTTGCTTGCAGTGGTTTATGCCATTGGCAAGTTCAGATCTTATTTAGTAGGATCAAAAGTGATTGTGTACACTGACCATACTACTCTAAAATATCTCCTCACAAAGCAGGATTCAAAACCCAGACTCATAAGATGGGTGTTGCTTCTGCAAGAGTTTGATATAGAAATAAGAGACAGAAAAGGGACAGAGAACCAAGTAGCTGATCACCTGTCCTGGATAGAACCAGTAGCAGGAGCGTCCCTCCCTCCTATTGAGATCTCTGAAACCTTTCCGGATGAGCAACTCTTTGCCATTCAGGAAGTACTGTTGTTTGCAGATATTGTAAACTATAAAGCTATGAGATTCATACCCAAAGAGTACAGTAGGTAGCAAACAAAAAAATTGGTTTCTGATGTAAAGTACTACTTGTGGGATGAACCATATCTCTTTAAGAGATGTACAGACGGAATAATCTATAGATATATGCCTAGAAAAGAGGCACAGAAGATCCTATGACATTGCCATAGATCACAATATGGAGGACATTTCGGAGGTGAGCGAACAACCACAAAGGTTTTCCAATGTGGCTTCTACTGGCCTACTCTCTATAGAGACTCCCATGAGTTTGTACGTAACTGTGACAGTTGCCAGAGATCTGGTAATCTGCCTCACGGTTATGCCATGCCTCAGCAAGGGATCTTAGAGATTGAGTTGTTTGATGTATGGGGTATTGACTTCATGGGGCCTTTCCCACCATCATATTCAAACACTTATATTCTGATGGCAGTAGACTATGTATCTAAATGGGAAGAGGCAATTGCAACACCCACTAATGATACTAAGACAGTGATGAAGTTCCTCCAGAAGCATATCTTCAGCAGGTTCGGTGTCCCTAGGGTACTGATCAGTGATGGAGGCACTCATTTCTGTAATAAATAGCTTGACTCTGCTCTTATCCGATATGGAATTAACCACAAAGTGGCAACTCCATATCATCCACAGACAAATGGGCAGGCTGAAGTCTCAAATAGAGAACTAAAACGAATCCTGGAATGGACTGTAAATACTCATAGAAGGAATTGGGAAAGAAGTCTGGATGATGCTCTGTGGGCATACAGAACCGCATTCAAGACTCCTATAGGGACCTCTCCATACCATCTTGTGTATGAAAAAGCCTGTCATCTGCTAGTGGAACTAGAACACAAGGCCTACTGGAAAACCAGGTTCCTAAACATTGATGCTAAGGTAGCTGGAGAGAAAAGATTACTCCAGTTGAATGAGCTGGAGGAGTTCTGACTCAATGCTTTCGAAAATGCTAAAATTTACAAGGAGAAAGCAAAAAGGTGGCATGACAGAAAGCTGTCATCTAGAGTCTTTGAGCTAGGACAGAAGGTTCTGCTGTTTAACTCTAGGCTCGGATTGTTCCCTGGGAAATTAAAATCCCGGTGGAAGGGACCATATGTGATTACAAGTGTGTCACCATATGGATATGTAGAGCTTCAGGATATTGACTCTGACAAAAAGTTCATTGTTAATGGACAGAGAGTCAAACATTATCTTGAAGGCAATGTTGAGCAAGAGTGCTCAAAACTAAGACTAAATTAAAAGCTTAGTAAAGTCCAGCTAAAGACAGTAAAGAAGCGCTTGCTGGGAGGTAACTAACCCAGCCATTATAAAAAATTAGATGTTTAACGCCCAAATTGGCTGCCAGATGGGCGTTAAATGTCAGAAAGGCTATCATTCTGGGCGTTTAACGCCAGAACAGCAAAGGGGAGGTAATTTTGTTTCCAATTCGATTTTTTTCAATTTTCATGTTTTAATTCATAATTTTTTTGCATAAAAAATATTTCAAATGTTCATCTTTCAATTTCTATTTTCAAAAACTAATAATTCCTTCAATTCTTTTTAATTCTTTTTTTAATTCTTTTTAATTCTTGTCCATATCTTTTTCCAAACTTACATATCTTCTCAAATTCTTTTCAAATCCTTTTAATTTTTTTAACATTAACAAGTTTTTCAAAATTAATTACCTCATTCTTCTTCTACTCCCTTCTATCTTATTTTGCTCGAGGACAAGCAAAGCTTTTAAGTTTAGTGTGGAAAAGTTCTGCTTTTTGCTTTCCATTACCACTTATGGCACCCAAAGTCAGAGAATCCTCTAGAAAGAGGAAAGGGAAGGCAATTGCTTCCGCCTCCGAACCTTGGGAGTTGGAGAAATTCATCACCAAAGCCCATCACTAAGAGGATGGAGCAAACTAGAGGAGCTCAAGCACTCCATTGGACCATCAAGAGGAAGAAGTAGCCGCCGTCACTAAGGTGGACCCACTCCTTAAATTCCTTGCTTTTATTATTATTTGTCTGTTTTTATGTTTATTTTCTGTCTAAGTCTTGTTTTTATTACATGATCATTAGTGTTTAGTGTCTATGTCTTAAAGCTATGAATGTTCCATGAATCTTTCACCTTTCTTAAATGAAAAATGTTTTCTGAAAAAGAAAAAGAAGTACATGAATTTCGAATTCTATCTTGAAAATAGTTTAATAATTTTTATGTGGTGGCAATACTTTTTTGTTTTCTGAATGAATGCTTGAACAGTGCATATTTTTTATAGTGAAGTTTATGAATGTTAAAATTGTTGGCTCTTGAAAGAATAATAAAAAAAGAGAAATGTTATTGATAATCTGAAAAATCATAAAATTGATTCTTAAAGCAAGAAAAAGTAGTGAAAAACACAAAGCTTGCAAAAAAAAAAAGGCGAAAAATAAAGAAAAAGAAAGAAAAAGAAAAAGCAAGCAGAAAAAGCCAATAGCTCTTTAAACCAAAAGGCAAGAGCAAAAAGCTAATAACCCTTTAAACTAAAAGGCAAGGATCCAAGGCTTTGAGCATTAATGGATAAGAGGGTCCAAAGGAATAAAATTCTGGCCTAAGTAGCTAAATCAAGTTGTCCCTAACCATGTGCTTGTGTCATGAAGGTCCAAGTGAAAAGCTTGAGACTGAGTGGTTAAAGTCGTGATCCAAAGCAAAATGAGTGTGCTTAAGAACTTTGGACACCTCTAACTGGGGACTCTAGCAAAGCTGAGTCACAATCTGAAAAGGTTCACCCAGTTATATGTCCGTGGCATTTATGAATCCGGTGGTAATACTGGAAAACAATATGCTAAGGGTCACGGCCAAGACTCATAATGTAGCTGTGTTCAAGAATCAACATACTAAACTAGGAACTAAGCTTCATTGATATTTTGAAATTTATTGTATTTTCTCTTCTTTTTATCTTTTTTTTTTGTTTGCTTGGGGACAAGCAACAATTTAAGTTTGGTGTTGTGATGAGTGGATAATTTATACGCTTTTTGGCATTATTTTTAGGTAGTTTTTAGTATATTTTAGTTACTTTTTATTATATTTTTATTAGTTTTTATGCAATAATTACATTTCTAGACTTTACTATGAGTTTGTGTATTTTTCTATATTTTCAGGTATTTTCTGGCTGAAATTGAGGGACCTGAGCAAAAATCTGATTCAGAGACTGAGAAAGGACTGCAGATGCTGTTAGATTCTGACCACCTTACACTCAAACACGTTTTTCTGGAGCTACAGAAGTCCAATTGGCACGTTTTTAATTGGTCTGGAAAGCTAACATCTTGGGCTTTCCAACAATGTATAATAGTCTATACTTTGCTCGAGATTTGATGGCCCAAACTGGCGTTAAACGCCAGCCAGAGAACCTTTTGTGGCGTAAAACGCTGGAACTGGCACCAAAACTGGAGTTGAACGCCCAAACTGGCACCCAAGCTGGTGTTTAACTCCAAGAATGGCCTATGCACGTGAAAGCTTCAAAGCTCAGCCCAAACACTCACCAAGTGGGCCCCAGAAGGGGATTTCTGCACTATCTGCACTTAGTTACTCATTTTCTGTAAATCTAAGTTACTAGTTTAGTATAAAAACTACTTTTAGAGATTCGTTTTGGGGGGGATGACATTTTACATCTCATATTGTATCTTCTACGGCATGAGTCTCCTAACCCCATAGGTGGGGGTGAGGAGCTCTATTGTGTCTCAATAGATTAATGCAATTACTATTGTTTTCTATTCGATCACGCTTGATTCTGTTCTAAGATACTCACTCTTACTTCAATATAAAGAATATGATGATCTGTGACACTCATCATCGTTCTCAAATTTATGAACGCGTGCTTGACAACCACTCCCGTTCTATCTGAGCTCAACGTAGTCATTGGGCGACAGCTTGACTGCGTATCTCTTGGGTTTCTAATCCACGAGTTTGACTTGCATCTCCTGACAACAGAGCATTCAAACCCATGAGATCAGGACCTTCATGGTAGAGGCTAGAACCAATTGGCAGCATTCCTGAGATCCGAAAAGTCTAAACCTTGTCTGTGGTATTCCGAGTAGGATCTGGGACGGGATGACTATGACGAGCTTCAAACTCACAAATGTTGGGCGCAGTGACAGTGTGCAAAAGGATAGAGAGATCCTATTCCGACACAAGTGAGAACCGACAGATGATTAGCCGTGTGGTAGCTGTGCCTGGTATTTTTCATCCGAGATGAGAGATTCGACAGTTTATTAGCCGTACAGAAACTGTACCTAGACCATTTTCACTGAGGGGACGGATGGTAGCCATTGACAACGGTGATCCACCAACATACAGCTTGCCATGGAAGGAAGCCTTGCGTGTTTGGAGAAGAAGACAGTAGGAAAGCAGAGATTTAGACGACAAAGCATCTCCGGAACCTCAACCTTTTCCTCATTACTGAATCACAAGTATCATTCATTTCATGTTATTTACTTTTCATAAACAAAATCATTCATATCATTTGAATCTCCTGACTAAGATTTACAGGATAACCATAGCTTGCTTCAAGTCGGCAATCTCCGTGGGATCGACCCTTATTCAGGTAAGGTATTACTTGGACGACCCAGTGCACTTGCTGGTTAGTTGTACCGGAGTTGTGAAAAGTGTGATCACAATTCTGGGCACCAGGCTCCTCCCACCTTTGATCTCCAAATCCTTGATGCAATTCCTCATTAAAGCTTCCATTTCCTACAACATAGTTTGAACCACACTCATAGCCAAAGTGAGGAGAATTCATGGTGATAAGAGAAAACAAAAACAAATTCTAACAAAAAACAAAGAAAACCAAATCCTAGAACTAGCAAAAACTAACAAAGAAGAAAAAGGCAAGCATATTCACAATATTTATAATAGCCAATAACATAGCACTATTGCAATTCCACGGCAACGATGCCATTTTGATAGTGAAGATTTATTGATGGTAATCAATGTTTATTGTGGAACCAATTCGTCTGTCTAGAGAAAAGGATGAACAATTTTATATATATCAAACCATAGTACTTTCATTGCTTCATAAGAGTAAGCGTCAAATTAAGAAAAGATATCCAGAAAAAACCAATGTTGATAAGACGAACTTTGCAAAATCCATTCCAAGAACAAGAGATCAAAAAATAACAGAAAATAAAGAAAAAAATCATTATGATTTGCTTGTTCCTGAATTCTTTTTTTGCGCTAGACGTCGTAGAGAATTAAGAATTCTAATTTGTTTCAATTCTAAGAATAGAAATAGTGCACATAGAAAAACAACATTTTACAATAAGAATAATAAAGTAAATAATTGCTGTAACGTTTTAGCTGAAAATAAGGATCTTGATAGAAAAAAAAACCTAATGAATTTCCATTTTTTTCTTTGGCCAAATTTTCGATTAGAGGATTTAGCTTGTATGAATCGCTATTGGTTTGACACCGATAATGGAAGCCGTTTCAGTATAGTAAGGATACATCTGTACCCACGATTGAGAGGTCGTTAATCTATAATCTATATTTCTTTCTTCAATTTAGCGTAACATATCCGGTATGCGGATACAAATGGATACACGCATAGATGCGCACACGCATTGTGTTAACTTCTATTCTGTATTCTGAGGCCTTGATACTAATTCAATATCCTTTAGAATTTCACAAATAAATTCTCGTTGCAAGTATAGTTCTATACCAACAAACAATCCTCCCAATCAAAATTTTGGTTGTCACAAGTACAAACCCCAAATGAAAATTTTCCGAAGTATTCAAACATCGGGTCGTCTCATAAGGAATTGTAATGAAGTGATCAATTATTAGCTATGAAGAACAAAGGGGTTTGATTTGTAATTGGCAAGAAAAGCAAATAGCAAGAAAGTAAATAATAAGAATTAATAAAAGAAGGAAAAGAACTCTTGGCTAGACATAGGTATTTGAGATCATCATCCTTGTCTACAAACCATATATTGACAATTATGAGGAACCAAGCTCATTAAGTCTACTTCCGAAAGCCTTAAGTACGTAATATCTACTCCTAGTCTTGAAGTACGTCAAATGGCTTGATCAACATCAATCCATAAGTCCTAACCTAGCTACTAATTAACTTAGTAGTAGGCTAGAGTCAATGTGTAATGGCCTAGCTTTTAGCCTCGAAGAAATAGCGATTTTTTGGGATCAAACAGAAATTTTATGGAATTTTTAGGAATTTTAGTGCATATAAGCACCTCTGCTGCACAGGTGCTGTGTCATCAAGCTGCTGAGTCAGCAGCTTGACTGCACCAGACACCTCTCCTGATCTAAGTAAGCACGTCGTGAAAAGTTGCGTTTTTGAGCCACTTCCAGTCTGAAATTCAAAATTCTGATTTCCATGGTTAGTCTCATTGTGACGAGCCAGTCTCGAATTTTGAGAAAAAAATTATATTAATATAATATTCATATATTATTATTTTATTCGGAATATTATATTATTAATTCCTCTACTATGGTTAATGTTGATCTATGTTTAGTAATATAATAACTGAGCTAGAAAATCTACCGGTAATGGATAATACCGGCATTCCTAGATAAACTTAGCAATGCTAATGCTTCATCATATATCGTTTATTCTGATGATTATCATGTTATTATTATTATTTATACTAGTAAAGCTCATGCTTATCCTTTAGTAGTGTAATCTGATGTATCTAGTTTTAGTAATTATCTTCAGAATAATATTTTATTATTAAACTCTGATGAGTCAGCACCCAGTGACACATGGCTCTCCCAGAGTTAGCCACCACATGTTTTCTTTCTTTCTCTCCAAGCCAAGCTTTCTTAAGGAAAAAGTGAGAAACACTTGTATTCTAATACATCTAGCTTTAGTAATTATCCTTTCTTGAGATATTTTTATACCAAACTTTAGGATAATGCTTATCCTAACCCCACAAATTCCTAGGCTCATCATTACCATAAACTTTTCTTCCAAACAAGCTAGAATTTTTGAAATCCTTGAGAGAGAAATGGAAGAACTTCCATGAAAACTTCCATGAACACCTGAGATTCTTTCTCCATTCTTTCTCAAACTAAAACCCCTATCAAAAATCTAATCCAACCAAAGTGTTCGTCTCTTCCTCCTCTTCATTTCTATGCCAATCTTCAAAGAGTAAATCAAGGTATGATGGCTGCTTCTCCTCCTTGAAGTTTCAGCCATGGTGAAAACTCAAGCTGATGATATTTTCTTCATGTTTTCTCTTAGGATCTCTTGTTCAATCACCATAGGCTCTAAGAAAACGTGATTTCTAGCTGATTTAAGGTGAGAAAAACCTTCTTTTCATCATCATGAAGCTTCAGCCTTCATGGTTCATATGGTTCTAAAGTTGTTTTTGATGTTAAAATAGGCGTAAAAGTGCTTCTATAAGCTTGTTTTTGGTTCAACTTTTAGTAGCAGCAAAGGAGGTAAGGTTTGGTAAATTAATCAATGATTGGTTGTGTTCTTGAAGTGTTAAATCAGATCGTGGTGCTTGAGGCTTGATTTTGAGTGTTTGTATGAGGGTTTGATCATGAGATCTTGTTGTTTAATGCTTGAAAATTAAGTTTATGATGGTTTTGATGTTTTTGTTGTTGCTACTAGAATACATGGCTTTCCATCCATGAAATTAATGATATTTGATGTGTTTTTGATGTGTATTTGATGGCTGAAACGTCGCTCTTTGGTTTGGTCAAAATCAGGTAAAAATCGGTTACCGAAAAGTTTGAAAAATTGGTTGAAAATCAAGCTAAAATTTGATGAACTTTTGGAAAAATGTTTTTGGTTTTTGGAAGGATGTGAAAACGTTTATTTGATAATTTTGAGGTCAAAATGCAATTATTAAAAAGTTTGGGGTTGAAAGTTAATTAAAGAAAAGTTAAGGGCCCAAGTGCAAATATAAAAAGTTAAAGGGTCAAAATGCAATTTCCAAAAAGTTCAGGGGTCAAAATACAATTTTTGAAAGTTGAATAAAATATTATTATTTTAATATTAAAATAGTAAAAGTATTATTTTATTAATAATATTATTTTATTAATAATAATAAAATATTGACAAAAGGCAGTTTTTCTAAAAGCTTTAGGAAAGTAGTTTTGAGTCTAGAATTTCCTAATTCTCTTTATTAAATACCTAAGGAAAGGTATAAGAAAGGGTATAGAAGTATGTAAAGTAATGAAACAAGATTTAGAAGCTTGTAATCATGTTAGAAAGAGAGGGAGTTAAAAGCTAAATAGTAGTGTGCTGTTGTAATGTTGTGATGTATATAGAAAATTATGAAATGAGATCACTGAGATGTTGTGATGCTTGATTTATTATTGTGGAAAGATGATAAAGAAGATAACAAGTGCAGAATCAAAAGTCAAAGAGAAGAGAGGAAAAGAGGATAAAGATAAAGAGTTAAGTCTTATGGCATGATATTCTATTGTATGTTCATCTGCTGCTTTTCCGTTGGCCCTAGAGGTCCTGTAGGCCGAAGTTCACCTACAGAGCATTGTTATTCCTGTAGGCCGAATTTCACCTACAGTGAATATCAATTGTGTATCTCAGGGTGTTGCTCCTGTAGACCGAAGTTCACCTACAGAGAGTTGTGATACCTGTAGGCTGAAGTTCACTTACAGGGGCGCCATTTCTGTAAGCCGAAGTTCACTTACAGAGGTTCCATTTCTATAGGCCGAAGTTCACCTATAGAAAGTTGTTGTGTTGTGATTGAACTATTTCTGTAAGCTGAAGTTCACTTACAGGAGTGCTATTTCTGTAGGCCGAAGTTCACCTACAGAGATAAAGCCATATCTAGGACTAGTTCCTAGGTAATGTCAGGCTGCAGGGTGTAAACCGACACGTGAGCTCATGGCCTGCATAGGACAGACATGCATCATACTTGGTTGTGCATTTCCTCTGTTATGATTGTTGTATGAATGTGTGATTTCTTTGTTTGTATTCTATTCTTTGTGTCTGTGTTTTATTTTCTTGTATTCTTTGTTGTGTTCTGCTTTCTGATTTCTTAATTTCTTTATTTATCTGTATCTTCTGTTTACTGCTTCTCTGTATTCTGCTATTTGTCTGCTAAGCAACATAGAATTAATGAACTTAACTAATAACCCCGACCTTACTAAGAACTCCCCAGTTCTTACCCCTTCTCTCTCCATTCTCCCTTCAGATGGAAGCATGTGTACCCTTCCGTAATTCGCTGATGACGCTCTACCTGACTTGAGTTTTGAAGACCTAGAATGTACTTTCTCTCACATTAGTAGTTTAGAGGGACTAGGTGAGTGAAGAGTCTAGGCTAGCCTGGGCGCCAGCTTATGGACTCCTTGAACAAGTCAGGGCCTGGGATGTTATATATATATATATATTTAGGGGTGTTCTAACTAAAGATCTATGATCTAATAAAGGCTGGATGACTGAATGATGTCAGTTGTTTGATATGTATGAATTTATATAAATATGTGTTTACTTTTGACTGCTTATCTTATTGTTACTTATTATACCATCTATGTATGTTCATGCCTGACAACTTAAATGTTTTGAAAAAAAAATTTACCCCGCAAAATAACAACACTTCAACAACGAATTAGGCTCATATGATAAATAATAGATAATAATTAGGAAGACAAATTAGTAGCACTAAGTTTCCGGTATGATCTAGACATACTGAAAATTGGGTTGTTACACAATGCTTATCAAATTGACCACTAAGGGTTCTCAAATCACCTATTCAATGAGACCCAATGACTCAAGGTCACTCAATTCCCTTAACCTAGGCCAAGAGTAAGAAAACTACTCAAAAACTAGAGAAAACATTTCATCAAACACCTAGAGTGCAATAGAAGTAAACATCACAAAATGCAAGAATTAACAAGATCCAAAACCATCATGAGCAAGACATCAACAATAGCAATGAAGATAAATATAAAAGAAGATACGAAAATATAAAATTACATTAGAAGAAATCAAGATCCAACAATGGTTCATCATCATAAAAGAGAGCATGAAAAGGAAAATTAACAAAAGAACCAAGAAGAATTGAAGTATTAGAACAAGGAATTGTAGAGGAAACAATATGAAATCAAGTAATCAAATCTAGATCTAAGAGAAATTAACCTAATCCTAACCTAATTCTAGAGAGAAGAGGGAGCTTCTCTCTAGAAACTAACTAAAGGCTCATCATGACTAACTAAGTGCTCCTCTTTTGCTCAATCTTCAATTGTGCATGAAATACCCTAAAAAACGAGTTTGATTTGGGCCTGGCAGCTCAGAAATCACCCCCCAACGATTTCACTTTAAGTGAGTCACGTGCCAAGCATCACGCGTGCGCGTAGATGACGCGTGCACGTCGATGGCCAAAACTCCTTCTCACGCGTACACGTGTTTGACGCGTGCGCGTGGCTTGCAAATCTTCAATGCACGCGTACGCGTGGATGATGCGTTCGCGTGGCCCTCAATTCTCCAAATGCTCATTTCTTCATGAATTCTCCCTTTTGCATGCTTTTCTCTTCACTTCTTCCATCCAATACTTGCCTTATAAACCTGAAATCACTCGACAAACACATCAAGGCATCGAATGGAATTAAAGTGAATTAAAATTACCATTTTAAGGGCCTAAAAAAGCATGTTTTTACACTTAAACACAAATTAAGGGAGAATTACAAAACCATGCTATTTCATTGAATAAATGTGAGAAAAGGTGATAAAATTCCCCAAAATAAGCACAAGATAAACCATAAAATTGGGTTTATCATACCCTCATTCTTTTTTGGGGCTTCTATTTTCTCTAATCCGTTAGCAACTTGTACTTCCTCCTTTGTCACCGGCTTACTTGACACTGTGATGGTCTTGCAATCTTCTCTTTGATTAGGCATTGTGTCACTAGGAAGAGTGTTAGGAGGTCTCTCAGGTATTTGCTTACTCAACTGACCCATTTGTATCTCCAAGTTCCAAAGTGAAGCTCTGGTCTTCTGCATGAAACTGTGAGTATTCTTGGAGAGTTCTGCAACTATAAAGGCTAAGTCAGGAATACTCAGAAACTGAGTGGATGCTTGCTGTGGTTGAGAGGCTTGAAATTGACAGTAGTTGAAATTATTCTGATTAAAACTACCCTGAGAATTATTAAAGTTTGGTTGCCTCTGAGCTTGGTCTCTCCACCCAAAGTTAGGATGATTCCTCTACCCTTGATTATGTGTCTTAGAAAACGGATCATTATTGGAGGGTCTAGATGAATTACCCATGAAATTGACCTGTTCAAGAGTAAACTGGCCATAGTCATAATTATAACCTTAAGGAAAGCCACTACTCATATCATAGGGAGTATCTTGATCATTAACGGTTAAGACTTGCATTCCACTCAAGTGTTGTGTAAGCGAATTGATTTGCTGAGACATCACCTTGTTCTGAGCAAGAATAGTATCTAACACATCCAACTCCATGGCTCCCTTCTTCATTAAGGTTCTCTCAGAAGCGTATAAATATTGGTTGTTGGCAACCATCTTAATCAACTCCAAAGCCTCGTCAGGGGTCTTCGTGTGAAGTGACCTTCCTACAGAATTATCCAGAGACATCCTGGCAGTCTCAGAGACTCTATCATAGAATATCTACAAATGAATCCAGCCTGAGAACATATTAGGAGGACACTTCCTGAGCATCAACTTATACCTTTCCCAGGCTTCATAGAGAGACTCACCCTCTCTGTGCCTGAAGGTCTGAACATACGTCCTCAGCTTAATCAACTTCTGAGGAGGACATAACTTGGTTAGAAACTTGTGACCACCTTATCCCAAGTGTCCAAGCTCTCCTTGGGTTGAGTGTCAAGCCACTGTTTAGCTCGGTCCCATACAGCAAATGGGAAAAGAAGTAGCTTGTAGACATCAGAATAAACTCCAATAATCTTTACAGTGTCACATATCTGTAGGAAATTTGAAATAAACAAGTTGGGATCTTCCTGCGGGAGTCTGTAAAACTAGCAATTTTACTGGACCCGAGAAATCAACTGAGGCTTCAGCTCAAAATTGTTAGCAGCAACAGGGGGTACTGATACGTAGAAAACTTGTCTTGCAACAAATTTCCTTCAGCAAGTGTACCGAATTCGTCATCAAGTAAAAACTCACAATAGAGTGAGGTCGAATCCCACAGAGATTGATCGATCAAGCAACTTTAATTAGAGGAATGTTCTAGTTGAACGAATCAGAATTTGAGTTGAGAATTACAGAAAATTAAATGGCGGGAAAGTAAATGGCAGAAATAGTAAATGCTGGAAATAAAGAGCTGAATGTAAATGGCGGAAAGTAAATTGTAGAATCTTAAATGGGAATGGAGTAATTGCTCATAAAAGTAAATGGCAGAAATTAAAGAGAATGGGTAAGATCAGAAATGGGGGGTTCATTGGGCTCAGGAGATGTTGCATTCTCCGGATCAAGTTTATTTTCATCTCTTCCTCAATCAATGCATTCATTGATCTCCTTGGCAATCTTAAGTGATCGAATTACAATTCCTTATAATTCAAAAGAACAAGCATACAAATAAGTAAGGAAATGATGCAGTAATGACATTCAGACTAGCAAACACAGCCCTAATCAACAAAAAGTATAAAAGATAGAATTGAAAAAGGTTCAAACTAACATGGAAGCATGTTCTATCTGATACAAGATCTTCCTTATTCAATGCATAGAAAAAAATGGACCAAAGAAGGAACTCCACCACCTTTTACTCTTGTGGATGCCCATGCTCTCCTCCTTGCTTGTCCTCTTTGTGTCCTCTTGCATTTCCTCGCACCCGTGCCAATCTTGCTTGCTTCCAATCCTCAAGTGCCTTCCTCACTGATTCATGATTCTCTTGAAATTCACTTCCGAGTTGTTCCCTGCTGGGAGGATAGACCTCCTTACAATTTCGGGACACTCAGTTTTCCTAACTTGAAACCCCAGCTCATAAATGATCTCTTTATCCACCATCCACCCGTATTGTAATGCATGGTACAAGCTTCTAAATCTCTTTTCATCATACGGGTGTTGCTCCATAGGTTCCTTTTCTTTCTTTCTTTTAGAGCTCGAAGATGCCATGAATGAGAGTTAATGTGTGAAGGTGGTAAGGGTGTGGAGACTTTTGGCTGTTTAGGGTTGAGTGTAATGAAGGGAGTGAGTGAGAATGTTTTTAATGGGATAGGAAGTGCTTGGTTCCGAAAGGGAGAGGTGTGAAGAGTGGGCGTGGAGTGTGAAGGTGGGGTACGGTGCAAGGGTCACTTATATAGGGAGGTTGTGAATGAATGTAGGGTGTGGATTGATGGAGTGGTTGTTTGATGGACAGTTGGGGTTGTGCATGGAGAAAGGACAAGGATCATCACTTTATGATGGAAATTGCTCGGTCTTCAAGGGTCCCATTCTTTTCTATGTTGCATGGCAACATTTTCCAATGCGTTCCCTTTTGAGAACAAGTGTGTAATCCCTCTTCATGAAGTGGCCGAACCTTCTTCATTTAATTGTCCAATAAATCCTCTTCAATGCTCTTTTCCTTTTCCCTATAAAAATAAAATAAAAAAAATCAATATCATAAAAAAAGATTTAAACTTTACGGCTAGAATAATAAAGAAAAAGAATTAGATTGTTTATTCATGAATACCAACTAACTAACTAACTGTGCATCCTTATATGCATATTCGTGGCACCTTGGGTGACACCAAACTTAGTTTGGAGCATTGTGATGAAAAAGTCTTTGTTCAAAGCTCTAAGACTAGCATGCTCTGAGTTGCATTCATGCTTTCTTGGCATGCTTTGAACACCAAACTTGTTCTTCACTATATACTGCATAACAAGGATTTCACCAAGTGTTAGTCAAGTTTGGGTTGGAATTCATAAAAATTGACTTATTAACTATTTTCTAAAAGCATATAAAATATGGGTTGCCTCCCATGAAGCGCTTCTTTAGAGTCACTAGCTTGACGTTTTGCCTTTATCAGGAAGGTCGATAGTGCTTCAAGTCTTCTCCTCTGGAAGTAGACCTATATCCAGTAGTTGTATCAATGATCTCTACATGTTCCAAGGAGAGAACTCTGTTGATAGCGAAGACCTTAGGTAGCTGAGATGGCACAGTGGGGAGATCAGGGGGGATATCTGGGAAGTAAGCTGAGATCACTTTATCCCATGGAGAGAAGTCCTCTGTAGGGATCTTTTTGTTCCTCCACCTCCTTGGTACCTTCTTCTTTGTTCCTTGTGATGTTGTCTTACTCTTTGTGGCCTCTTCTTCTAAAGGAATTTTGATGTTGTCTTCATATGCCTCTGGTGGTTTAGGTTCCTCCATCTTTTCCTTGAGCTGTGACAGCTGCTTGTTTCCTTGTCCATCAACCAAGGGAATCTCCGGATGAGCTTGTTGTTCTTCAGTACTCATCTCTTCCTTCAGTATCTCACTATGATCCTTCCTTGGTTCCTTGTTCTCTTGATCTGTTTCTTGTGAGTGTTTGAAAACAGTGAAGGCGAGCTGTTCATCATGGATCCTCAAAATTAGCTCCCCTCGCTCCACGTTTATGAGTGCTCTGGCTGTAGCTAGGAATGGTCTTCCCAACATGATTGGGTGAGTGTAACTCTCTTCCATGTCCAATATGACAAAGTCTGCTGGGAGGAAGTATTTTCCAACCTTTACCAACACATTTTCCACCACTCCTAGTGCTTGTTTTTGAGTTTTGTCAGCCAGCCTGATGACTACATCTGTGGGCATTATCTCATTGATCTGCAGCCTCTTCAAAAGGGCCAAGGGCATTAAGTTGATGCTTGCTCCCAAATCGCAGAGTGCTCTATCAAACATTGTTTCTCCTATGGCACAGGGTATGTGAAAACTCCCTGGGTCCTTTCTTTTTGTAGGCAACTCTGGTTGAATGAGGACGCTGCACTCCTTGTTCATCACTATAGTTTGGCCTCCCTTGAGTGAGCTTTTCCTGGGAAGCAGTTCCTTCATATACTTGATGTATGCAGGCATTTGTTGGATGGTTTTGATGAATGGTATGTTTACATGCAGAGATGCAAACAAGTCAAGAAATCTTGAGTATATTCTCTTCTCCACAGCACCATTGAGTAGTTAGGGAAAAGGGTGCATAGAGTCTCAGCAGCTCTTGTTGTGAGATTTTTGGTTCTTGGTGATTTTTTTCCTTCTCCTCTGCTGAGGTATCTCCAGGTTGTTCTGACGGCTTATTTGGCTTGTCCTCAGTCTCCTTATCACTTGTAGTGGCCATCTTGCAATCTTCCCATCTTACTTTCTTTGTTTCTCCTCTTGGATTTTTCTCTGTGTCACTTGGGAATCTATCTGTAGGTTTGGGAATCTGCTGAGAGAGATACCCTACTTGAGATTTCAACCTCTTGATGGTGTCTCCCTGGTTCTTAAAATTTGCTCGCATTTCCTCCTTGAACGCCTTGTTGTCTTGAATCTCTTTGTCTATGCCTTCAAGTAGATTTTCAATCCTTGAGAGTCTGTCATCAAATGATGGTGGATTGGGATTAGAGGTGAAAGGATGAGAAATGTTATTTTGGGTTTGATATAGATGTGGAGAGGTGTTGTCATGGTGGTGTTGATATGTTCTCTGTGTGAATTGTTGGTGAGCTGCATTGTTGTTGGGGTTGTGACGTCTCTGATCTTGGCCTTGATCTTGTTGATTCCCCCACCCAAAGTTTGGGTGATTCCTCCAACCAGGGTTGTAGGTCCTGGAGTATGGATCATGGTTTTGCCTAGGTGAATTCCCAATGTAGTTGGCTTGCTCCTGACTACCCTCTGCTTCTTCATTCACTCCTTCTTGGGTTGCTGATGAAGTGGTGATTACTGCTACTTGGTTCCTCTCCATCTTCTTGGTGAGGTTAGCCAGCTGCTTGGTAATGAGCTTATTTTGGGCCAGCAGAGCATCTACATTGTTTAGCTCCATCACTCCTCTAGTGTTCCCTCTTTCAGAAGCATAGAAATAGTCATTTTCTACTACAGTTTCAATGACATCTATGGCCTCCTCAATGGTTTTCTTCTTGTTCAGAGATCCCCCAGATGAGTGGTCTACTGCTTTCTTTGATTTATAAGAAAGGCCTTCATAGAAAATGTGTAGCTACACCCATTCATTGAACATATCTGGTGGACACCTCCTTGTCAGATCCTTGAACCTCTCCCATGCTTCATATAGAGTCTCACCATCTTATTGTTTGAAAGTTTGGACCTTAGCTCTCAGCCTGTTGATTCTTTGGGGAGGATAGAATCTGGCTAAAAATTTGTTCACCACATCTTCCCAAGTTGTCAAACTTTCCTTCAGAAAAGACTCAAGCTACTTGGCTGCCTTATCCTTGAGTGAGAATGGAAATAAGAGCAGTCTATAGGCGTCAGGATGAACACCATTAGACTTCACCGTGTCACATATCCTCAGGAAGGTGGTTAGATGTTGATTGGGATCTTCTTGGACTCCTCCTCCGGACGAACAGTTGTTCTGAACAAGGGTGATGAGCTGCGGTTTTAGTTCAAAATTATTGGCATGGATGGTCGGCTTTTGAATGCTACTTCCATAGTTTTCTGGGTTTGGATTGATGTAAGAGCCTAAAACTCTTCTCTCCTCCCCAGCATGATTTGCTCGACCTTTTCTGCCATGGTTGTGAGCCTCTTCTTCATGATGGTTTTCCATGTTTTCTTCCATGTTTGGTTCAAAGTATTCATCCTCTTCCTCGGCACCCACTACTTGTTTTTCTCTTGCTTCCCTCCTTAATCTAAGGAAGGTCCTCTCAGGTTCTGAATCAAAGGAAGTTGAAGCCCCGCTTCTTCTCCCTGTTATACAACCAACAAAGCACAAGCAAGGAAAATAGATGCAGGAAGTATTTCTATTAGAATTACTGTTAGTGTGAGTGATGCAATATATCAAACAGTTAGTGGGTCAGTGAACTGAATTGTAAATAACTAAAAAAAATGAAAAAGTAGGGGGAACGGAAGAAATTAACTAAAACTGAAAGTAAATTACTCAAACAGAAAATTAAATCAAACAAACTAAAAATGCTCAATCTAGTTATCCTCCAATTTAATCATTGTTGATTCAAAATCAATTCCCGGCAACGGCGCCATAAACTTGATACGCGGAAAACTTGTCTTGCAACAAATTTCCTTCGGCAAGTGTACCGAATTCGTCGTCAAGTAAAAACTCACAATAGAGTGAGGTCGAATCCCACAGAGATTGATTGATCAAGCAACTTTAATTAGAGGAATGTTCTAGTTGAATGAATCAGAATTTGAGTTGAGAATTGCAGAAAATTAAATGGCGGGAAAGTAAATGGTAGAAATAGTAAATGCTGGAAATAAAGAGCTGAATGTAAATGGCGGAAAGTAAATTGCAGAATCATAAATGGGAATGGGGTAATTGCTCATAAAAGTAAATGGCAGAAATTAAAGAGAATGGGTAAGATCAGAAATTGGGGGTTCATTGGGCTCAGGAGATGTTGCATTCTCCGGATCAAGTTCATTTTCATCTCTTCCTCAATCAATGCATTCATTGATCTCCTTGGCAATCTTAAGTGATCGAATTACAATTCCTTGTAATTCAATCTCTCAAATCTTGATCAATAGCCAATTCCTTGGTCAATTGCTCATGAGAAGAGATGAAGTATGGTCACTGATTATACCACATGCATTTCCCAAATCAAGTGTTTGAAGGATTATAGTCACATATCCATCCACACCCAATTTGGTCCAACATGAGAAAGCATTTCTAGCATGATCCCTTCATTCCTCTTTCAAGGTTCAGAAGAGATCCAAGTATGAATAGCTTCTTTTCCAAGATAACTACCCAATTGGATGAAGATCGAAAGCTTTCTAGTAAAATCAAGAGAAAAGATAGAAGAAGGAGAATGAAAACTAAAATTGATCCATCAAATTACAACAGAGCTCCCTAACCCAATGAAAGGGGTTTAGTTGTTCATAGCTCTGGAAAATGAAAACAAAGATGGAGAATACATGCTGAAAGTAAACTAGAAGTGCAGAGAAAGTAAAATACAGAGAGTAATTCTAGGCCAAAGGCTCCCTATAGTTTCCAACTCCCCAATTAATTCAAAGCTACTCCTATATATACTACTCTTCTGATCTTCTAGTTGGCTCTTCAAGTCTTGGGTATGGGCTTTTGGATCCTGAGTTTGAAGCAGTTATCTTCATCATTGGGCTTAGCTTTGCTTGCAGAGAGAAAGTGTGAAGTAGGCAAGGACTTTTAGCTCAGGACGTTAGTGGTGTTAACGTTAAGTGAAAGTGTGGGTTCGAGAACATTAGTGACAATCACCTTTTTCACTAACTTTGCTCACCCAAGTATGAGCCACGTTAACCTCAACGTTAGTGGCACAAACGTTACCACTAACGTTGCCTCTTGGTCCTTCGCACACGTTATTGGGACTTACCTTTCCCAATAACGTTGATAAACCTCCCCCTTCCCTACGTTAGAGTCCATGTTAACTTAGTTAACGTGGCTCTTAATGTAAGCTTGCCAATCCTTCGAGAACGTTAGTGACACTTACCTTTGTCACTAACGTTCCAATGTGCCCTTCTTTCTCACGTTAGAGTCCACGTTAACTAAGTTAACGTGGCTTCTAAGTAGTCATGCTAGCCATCTCCAACGTTAGTGACAAAGGTGAGTGTCACTAACGTTGGCTCATTACTTCTTTATCCACGTTAGCTTCCACGTTAACTAAGTTAACGTGGGAGTTAACATTGCTCATGGTGGCTCTTGGTGGTTCACCCCAACGTTAGTGACAAAGGTAAGTGTCACTAACGTTGGCGACCAATTGCTCTCTCCACGTTAGCTTCCACGTTAACTAAGTTAACGTGGGAGTTAACGTGGCTTACGGAAGCTTGGCCAACATTAGTGACAAAGGTGAATGTCACTAACGTTGGCTTCCTTTTTGCTTCTTAACGTTAGAAGCCATGTTAACTAAGTTAATGTGGCAACTAACGTGGCCAATTATGAGCTTGGTCCAACGTTAGTGACAAAGGTGAGTATCACTAACATTGGCCTTGTTGTCTTCTTCCACGTTAGAGTTCACATTAACTTAGTTAACGTGACTCTTAACGTGGGCTTATGATGGCTTCGAGGGCATTATTGGTGATTACCTTTCTCATTAACTTTGCAAGTTAGCACCCATTCCACGTTAGAGGTCACGTTAGTGGGACTAACGTGACTGCTGACGTGGTTCTTCTTTGCTTCCTTTGTCCTGAAATCAAGCAACAAAGTGCATCAAAGTTCTGGTCCAAGTCATGAGTCATGCATCATCCAATTTATCATATAATTCATGCAAAATCCTTATGAAATCATGTAAAGTGCACAATGTATGCTTGAATCAAGATGTAAGTGAATATCTACCCAAAACTAGCTTATTTTCTAGGAAAATGCATGAAACTACCCTAAAAACAGTAAAGAAAAGGTCAGTAAAACTGGCCAAAATGCCCTGGCATCAGGTACAACAATGCTATTCCTATGGAAATTTGAGCTAGGAGCAGTATAAGAGCCAAGTGTTCTCCTAGGTTGTGCAGGCATATCAGGAGGATTAACAACATTGGCATTAACCGCATTGTTATTGTTGTTGAGCTCCATAGTGGACTCTTCAATTTTCACCGGCTTTATAAGCTCTTGCTTGTTGTAAATGCCGCCTCAACATCCTCTCAATTTCAGGATCAAAATCTAGAAGAGGTTCTTTGTTCCTGTTCCTGCTCATAAACAACAGAAAATAAAGAAAAGTTGGAAATCTCTACGTTAGAGTGCACAGAATTCCCAATGAGGTATCCTGTTTAAAAAAATGAAGTAAAATAAACTGAACAAACAACATCAAAGATTTCAAAAATTAACTAAGAAAATAAACACTAAATTCAAAAATAACTAAAAAGAAAATTAATCAGGAAAAATAAAATAACTAAGGAGGACACCAAACTTGATTTCAGAAATTAAGGGAAAAATTTTAACTTGAATAAAACTAAAATTGCAAAAATTTAATGAACAAAGACAAATAAAAACTAAAAGCTAAAAACACCTAATCTAAGAAATCAAACAACGGTTCGTTGTTAATCACAGTCAGTCCCGGGCAACAATGTCAAAAACATGATGCGGAATTTCTAGATCCACAAACTAACCAGCAAGTGCACTGTGTCGTACCAAGTAATACCTCAGGTGACTGAGGGTCGATCCCACGAGGATTGATAGACTGAGAAATAATGGTCGAATGAATCACTTAGTTAGGCAAGCAGAAAGTGATGTTTTGGGGTTTAAAAGCATTTAACAGTGATTTAGAGAATTAAAAAGCAAACAGTGGAATTGTTGTAGAATATATGAGAAAACAGTTAAGGTATCGGAGATGTTTATTCTTCCAGATTAAGTTTTCTTACCAACTAATTTAATCATGCAACATTCATTTCATGGAATACTGTTAGTGACTAAATCCTAATATCTTAGTGATTTAATCTCTTCTAACCTAGTTAACCGCCAATGTCTTGGTCACTTAATTTCGATTAAAGGTTTAGGTTCAACTCTAGTTTATTGGCCACAAAAACCCTAATTACCCATATTTAATCCCTTTAAGTCCAAATAATTATCAATTTAAGAAGAATTTACTTTCAAGCTAGTGTTCGAGTGAGATAACTCTTCCAAGAATCACAAGAACGCATATAGAATAAGGGTTATTCTACCGATCTACCCAGATTCATAAGATAAAGAACGAAAGTAATCATTGAAAATGAATCAATACATTAATTAAAATAGAACAATAATAGTCTTAATCCATAAAGATAAATAGAGCTCCTAACCGTAACCAAAGAAGTTTAGTAGCTTATGCTTCAGAGAGAAAACTAGGGTTCAGAAAATGTGAAAGTGCGTAAGAGAGAAGATTCCCCGAAGGGTGAATCTTTTCCCTTTTATATCTATTCTAATTTTATTTTAAACTAAAATAAAATAATAAATTTTAAACCTAAAATATTTTGTTTGTACTTAAAATTAACTAAAATACAATAAAATAGAATAATTGAAAGCTAAATCCAACTAAAGATGCTATTTGGGTGAATTGAGATCCGGTTCATTGGCGCTAAACACTAGATCCAGCGTTTAGCGTCCTTGTGGGAAGAAAGCTCCCTTTCGATTATGAGTTCCTCGCGCTAAACGCCTGGTTTGGTGTTTAGCGCCCTAATGGGCAGAGGGCTTCCACGCATTTCTGAACTCCTGGCGCTAACGCCCAGGTCCGCGTTTAGCGCCAGCTTGGTAGCTTCTAATTCTTCTCTTTTGTTGCACACAAACTCTGCTAAACTGATCCGAACTTCACCTGAAATGGTTAAAACACCAAAGCAACTCAAAGTAGCACCAAAAGAGGTTTCAAACACTAAAATTTAATTAAAACTCAGTAAATTTTAACTTAAAATAAACAAAAAATAAAGGAAAGATGCTCACGTATCAGCCACCCAAGTTGCAAACCTGAAAGAAGACCTCATCACTACCTGGGATTGTGACTGTGGATCCATTGTAAGGAGCAAGCTCAGCCACAATTTTTAGATTGGCCAGCTTCATGAAGGTTGTCCCAATACCCGATTTAAAGACACCAAGAAAAAAGAAGTGAACTTGTTCTTTCATTTGTGTAGTCTTTTTTGGATTATGTTAATCAATTAGGGCATTAGTCCTTTTTTTCCAACTGTTAGATACAATTTCATAAAATTCTCTTATTTTGGTATGTTTGGTTTTGTAATTAGTCTTTTATTGAATGGGGAACTTGTTTCTGTTAGTAATGATCTTATGATATCATTATGTTATAGGTTTATGGTACTCTTTTATTATGACATTGTATGATTGCTCTGAGAATTTTAAATTATTTTTATGATACTCTTTTATTATGGTACTCCTATGTTATTAGGAAGAATTTATTTTTAGCAATTTCATATATAACATTTAGGGAACAGAGTTCATCTTATATTTTTAATTTTTACAAGTTCAAAATGATACATTCCCAATTAAGGAACACAGATCATCATACGTTTTCCATTTTTCTAGGTTTAAAATCTTACATTCTCCTTAATCCTTGAGAATACAGAAAGCTGCCAAAAATAACACTTGAATGTATAATTTTGGGTTCATTTCAACTTCCAACTTCCCAATTCTCTACACAAAATTTAGCCTTACTTGCTCAACTTTTCCACCAAAATTTAGAGTTCTACCCACCACTTATCCATTGATAGTCCACACAAATAATCTGCATCACCTCTTTCCAATGGTCTGAAACAAAGAATTTCTGACTTTTAAACAAAACCCATTAACAAAGATGAAATAATTAAGTAGAGTTTCTCACATTATAGTTGGGACAGCCAAAGAATGGCTTAGCTTGTTAGGGGTCCTGGTATCTGCAACCACAACTATACCACTCTCATATCTGCAAAGATCTACTATAACTAGGGGTTCTGGTGGTTGAACGTGTAGATCTCTAGCTCCTACCTGCAATCATGACTCCCGACCTATACTTATGCACAAAGAAGAAGAAGTAGAAAATGAAGGAGAGGAATAAGAAGAACATTATTTGATTTAGGTAATAAAAGGGATAAAATGACCAAATTGGTTCAATTACACTTTTCTGCCACCTCATCTAGCCATTATCATGTCCTACATGGCAAGGACTAAGCTACGTCACTTACGATATTGAGCTCTGGTGATGGAAAATGTGCTTGGGATTGATGATAAACTACTATTTTATGGTAAATTTAGGATCGAATTGAGTGGATTTTATCAACTTATCTTGCATTTATTCACTGAAATAGCATATTTATGAACTCCTCCTAATTGTGCTTAATGATTAAAAACATGCTTTTTAGGCTCTTAAATTGCTAATTTAATTCACTTTAATTTCATTCGATGCATTGATGTGTTTGTTAAGTGATTTTAGGCTTAGAAGGCAAGGATGACTTGAAGAAGTAAAGAAAAAAGCATGCAAAAGTGGAGAATTCATGAAGAAATAAAGTTTGGAGTTCCTCATGGTCATGTGTACACTTGCCTCATGCGTACGCATGACTTGTAGCACGTGATTTACTTAAGTAAACACGTGGGTCGTGATTTCAGGCCATTTTCGGGCCTAACCCAACTCATTTCTGAAGCATTTGAAGGCAAGACCAAGGGAGGATCAACCAAGTAGTCATAGAATATTTTAGAACCATGTTTTAGGATAGAATTCTAGAGAGAGAAGCTCTTTCATCTTTCTATAATTTAGTGTAGTTTTAGGTTAAATTCTCTTAGATGTAGATTTTAATTCTTGTTCTTGTGTAGTTCTCTTTACATTTTCTTGTTCTATTGTCTCAATTTGCCTAGTTTCTCTTGTTTGTTTCTTTATTTTGTCTATTTTAGCTTATGAACAATTGTTCAATTTTACTTTCATTTAATGCAATTTTATGTTTTCATGTCCTTTGATGTTTGCTTTAGTTGCTATTATTGTTATCTTGTTTTGGTAGTTTTAGATTTTATTAATTCTTACAATTTATGATGCTTTTCTATTATGCACCCCAAGTATTTGATAAAATACTTGATTTATCTTTAGAGTAGATTTTTATACTCTTGGCTTAGAATTGAGGATTTAAATGACCTTGAGTCACTAATATCCAATTTGATTGATAATTTAGAGATTTTAATTAATCTATAATTTAGAGATTTTAATTAATCTCGTTTCCATTAATGAGTAAAACCTATAGATTGAGATTGATTAAGCCCGGTTAACTTATCTCATCATTAGAGGTTGACTAATTGGGTTCGCTCTTGTAATTATCATGTCGTGGTTAGTGACACGAGAGTCGTTGATGTCCAATATTGATTGGAGATTTAGGGTTATTAGTTCTTCTTGTTTTCATTGACGAGTAAGACATATGGATTAGGACTAACTATGCCTATTTGACTTTCTCCTGATGTTGGAGAGGACGAAGTAGTATTAACTTTAGGTAATCACCATGTTTATGGTCAATGACTTAGATAGGAAGCCTTGACTCTCAATTCTCGCCAAGAGTGTCTTTTTAGCATTTACCCTCCTTGAGTTGTTATCTTTACTTTCTTACAATTTATTTTCTTGTCCTTGCTCTTCAGACCCCTTATTCTCATAACCAATAATACACACGCCTCATTATAATTCTTTTGAGAGACAACTCGAGATCTAATACTCTCGGTTTTTGTTGGTTTGCATTCGTGACAAACAAATTAAACTTTGACAGGGTCATTTGTTGGTTTGGAATTATACTTACAACGCGATTCTTTTTGGAGAAATTCTAAACCGACATTTGGCTCGCATCAAGTTTTGGTGCCATTGCTAGCAAATTACAATATATGTTTGTTATTGGTTATTGTTTATATGTTGATTGTGAATAGTTTACTTTTTGTTTGTTTGCTTGTTTGTGTTAGTAGTTAGGATTTTGTTCTCTTTGTTTCTTAATAGTTTTTGTTTTTTGTTTTCCTTTTTTCTATGAATTCTCACTATTTTGGCTATGAGTTTGGTTCTAATTATGTTGTAAGAAATAGAAATTTCAATGAGGGTTTGTGATGAGCGGATAATTTATACGCTTTTTGGCATTGTTTTTAGTATGTTTTTAGTATATTTTAATTAGTTTTTATTATATTTTTATTAGTTTTTAAATAAAAATCACTTTTCTGGACTTTACTATGAGTTTGTGTGTTTTTCTGTGATTTCAGGTATTTTCTGGCTGAAATTGAGGGACCTGAGCAAAAATCTGATTCAGAGGCTGAAAAAGGACTGCAGATGCTGTTGGATTCTGACCTCCCTGCACTCAAAGTGGATTTTCTGGAGCTACAGAATCCCAATTGGTGCACTCTCAATTGCGTTGGAAATTAGACATCCTGGGCTTTCCAGCAATATTTAATAGTCCATACTTTACCCAAGATTTGATGGCCCAAACAGGCGTTCCAGGTCAGCTTAAGAATTCTGGCATTTAACTCTAAAAAGGGCACAAAAGCTGGAGTTAAACGCCCAAACTGGCACAAAAGCTGGTGTTTAACTCCAAGAAAAGTCTCTACACGAAAATGCTTCAATGCTCAGCCCAAGCACATACCAAGTGGGCCCGGAAGAAGATTTCTGCATTAATTACTTATTTCTTTAAACCCTAGGCTACTAGTTCTCTATAAATATGACCTTTCACTATTGTATTTTCATCTTGGTTCTTCGGGTTCCCTCTCTGGGGCTGAAGCCAATGACCACCATTATCACTTTTGTATTTTCAACGGTGGAGTTTCTACACACCATAAATTAAGGTGTGGAGCTCTGCTGTTCTTCATGAATTAATACAAAGTACTATTGTTTTTCTATTCAACTCAAGTCTATTTCTTCTCCAAGATATTCATTCGTTCTTCAACTTGATGAATGTGATGATCTGTGACACTCATCATCATTCTCACCTATGAATATGTGCCTGACAACCACCTCTGTTCTATTAGCAATGGCTTGAATGTGTATCTCTTGGGTTTCTAATCTAAGATTGGAACCTTCGTGGTATAGGCTAGAATTATTGGCGGTCATTCCTGAGATCCGAAAAGTCTAAACCTTGTCTGTGGTATTCTGAGTAGGATCTAGGAAGGGATGACTGTGACGAGCTTCAAACTCGCGATTGTGGGGCGTGTGACAGACGCAAAAGGATCAATGGATCCTATTCCGACATGATCGAGAACCGACAGCTAATTAGCCGATGTTGTGACAGAGCATCAAGACCATTTTCACTGAGAGGACGGGATGTAGCCATTGACAATGGTGATGCCCAACATAAAGCTTGCCATGGAAAGGAGTATGAATGATTGGAATCAGGCAATAGGAAAGCAGAGGTTCAGGAGGAACAAAGCATCTTCATACGCTTATCTGAAATCCACCAATGAATTACATAAGTATCTCTATCTTTATTTTATGTTTATTTTCATCACCTTAAACTCCATAACCATTTGAATCCGCCTGACTGAGATTTACAAGATGACCATAGCTTGCTTCAAGCCGACAATCTCCGTGGGATCGACCCTTACTCACGTAAGGTTTATTACTTGGATGACCCAGTGCACTTGCTGGTTAGTTGTGCGAAATTGTGACAACGTGTGATTCATGTTTGAGAGCTCCAAGTCCTTTGGCGCCATTGTTGATGATCACAATTTTGCATACCAGTTTGCATCAAGAATTGGAAATCAAAGGTGGGAGGAGCCTCAAGAATATAGACAATCTTCATGGCAACAACCTCATCCAGTATACTATGAGCATAATCCAACCCATGGTGCATACTAATCTAATGGATATGGTGGACCTCCTTGGGTTATCAACCACAACCACCATATGCTTATGAACCCCCCCTCAACATAGCCCGCAACCATCATACTCGCAAGTCCCATAGTACCAAAAACCTCCATATGATCATAACCCATATCCACTATACCAACAACCATACGAGCCATATGAACCATACTCAGAAACACTATTCCAGTATCAATACTCGCATGAACTTATTAAATAAATACCTGTATATACACCACCTCAATATTCTCACCAAAACCTCCATATGATAGCATTTACCCTCCTTGAGTTGTTATCTTTACTTTCTTACAATTTATTTTCTTGTCCTTGCTCTTCAGACCCCTTATTCTCATAACCAATAATACACACGCCTCATTATAATTCTTTTGAGAGACAACTCGAGATCTAATACTCTCGGTTTTTGTTGGTTTGCATTCGTGACAAACAAATTAAACTTTGACAGGGTCATTTGTTGGTTTGGAATTATACTTACAACGCGATTCTTTTTGGAGAAATTCTAAACCGACATTTGGCTCGCATCAAGTTTTGGTGCCATTGCTAGCAAATTACAATATATGTTTGTTATTGGTTATTGTTTATATGTTGATTGTGAATAGTTTACTTTTTGTTTGTTTGCTTGTTTGTGTTAGTAGTTAGGATTTTGTTCTCTTTGTTTCTTAATAGTTTTTGTTTTTTGTTTTCCTTTTTTCTATGAATTCTCACTATTTTGGCTATGAGTTTGGTTCTAATTATGTTGTAAGAAATAGAAATTTCAATGAGGGTTTGTGATGAGCGGATAATTTATACGCTTTTTGGCATTGTTTTTAGTATGTTTTTAGTATATTTTAATTAGTTTTTATTATATTTTTATTAGTTTTTAAATAAAAATCACTTTTCTGGACTTTACTATGAGTTTGTGTGTTTTTCTGTGATTTCAGGTATTTTCTGGCTGAAATTGAGGGACCTGAGCAAAAATCTGATTCAGAGGCTGAAAAAGGACTGCAGATGCTGTTGGATTCTGACCTCCCTGCACTCAAAGTGGATTTTCTGGAGCTACAGAATCCCAATTGGTGCACTCTCAATTGCGTTGGAAATTAGACATCCTGGGCTTTCCAGCAATATTTAATAGTCCATACTTTACCCAAGATTTGATGGCCCAAACAGGCGTTCCAGGTCAGCTTAAGAATTCTGGCATTTAACTCTAAAAAGGGCACAAAAGCTGGAGTTAAACGCCCAAACTGGCACAAAAGCTGGTGTTTAACTCCAAGAAAAGTCTCTACACGAAAATGCTTCAATGCTCAGCCCAAGCACATACCAAGTGGGCCCGGAAGAAGATTTCTGCATTAATTACTTATTTCTTTAAACCCTAGGCTACTAGTTCTCTATAAATATGACCTTTCACTATTGTATTTTCATCTTGGTTCTTCGGGTTCCCTCTCTGGGGCTGAAGCCAATGACCACCATTATCACTTTTGTATTTTCAACGGTGGAGTTTCTACACACCATAAATTAAGGTGTGGAGCTCTGCTGTTCTTCATGAATTAATACAAAGTACTATTGTTTTTCTATTCAACTCAAGTCTATTTCTTCTCCAAGATATTCATTCGTTCTTCAACTTGATGAATGTGATGATCTGTGACACTCATCATCATTCTCACCTATGAATATGTGCCTGACAACCACCTCTGTTCTATTAGCAATGGCTTGAATGTGTATCTCTTGGGTTTCTAATCTAAGATTGGAACCTTCGTGGTATAGGCTAGAATTATTGGCGGTCATTCCTGAGATCCGAAAAGTCTAAACCTTGTCTGTGGTATTCTGAGTAGGATCTAGGAAGGGATGACTGTGACGAGCTTCAAACTCGCGATTGTGGGGCGTGTGACAGACGCAAAAGGATCAATGGATCCTATTCCGACATGATCGAGAACCGACAGCTAATTAGCCGATGTTGTGACAGAGCATCAAGACCATTTTCACTGAGAGGACGGGATGTAGCCATTGACAATGGTGATGCCCAACATAAAGCTTGCCATGGAAAGGAGTATGAATGATTGGAATCAGGCAATAGGAAAGCAGAGGTTCAGGAGGAACAAAGCATCTTCATACGCTTATCTGAAATCCACCAATGAATTACATAAGTATCTCTATCTTTATTTTATGTTTATTTTCATCACCTTAAACTCCATAACCATTTGAATCCGCCTGACTGAGATTTACAAGATGACCATAGCTTGCTTCAAGCCGACAATCTCCGTGGGATCGACCCTTACTCACGTAAGGTTTATTACTTGGATGACCCAGTGCACTTGCTGGTTAGTTGTGCGAAATTGTGACAACGTGTGATTCATGTTTGAGAGCTCCAAGTCCTTTGGCGCCATTGTTGATGATCACAATTTTGCATACCAGTTTGCATCAAGAATTGGAAATCAAAGGTGGGAGGAGCCTCAAGAATATAGACAATCTTCATGGCAACAACCTCATCCAGTATACTATGAGCATAATCCAACCCATGGTGCATACTAATCTAATGGATATGGTGGACCTCCTTGGGTTATCAACCACAACCACCATATGCTTATGAACCCCCCCTCAACATAGCCCGCAACCATCATACTCGCAAGTCCCATAGTACCAAAAACCTCCATATGATCATAACCCATATCCACTATACCAACAACCATACGAGCCATATGAACCATACTCAGAAACACTATTCCAGTATCAATACTCGCATGAACTTATTAAATAAATACCTGTATATACACCACCTCAATATTCTCACCAAAACCTCCATATGATAGCATTTACCCTCCTTGAGTTGTTATCTTTACTTTCTTACAATTTATTTTCTTGTCCTTGCTCTTCAGACCCCTTATTCTCATAACCAATAATACACACGCCTCATTATAATTCTTTTGAGAGACAACTCGAGATCTAATACTCTCGGTTTTTGTTGGTTTGCATTCGTGACAAACAAATTAAACTTTGACAGGGTCATTTGTTGGTTTGGAATTATACTTACAACGCGATTCTTTTTGGAGAAATTCTAAACCGACATTTGGCTCGCATCAAGTTTTGGTGCCATTGCTAGCAAATTACAATATATGTTTGTTATTGGTTATTGTTTATATGTTGATTGTGAATAGTTTACTTTTTGTTTGTTTGCTTGTTTGTGTTAGTAGTTAGGATTTTGTTCTCTTTGTTTCTTAATAGTTTTTGTTTTTTGTTTTCCTTTTTTCTATGAATTCTCACTATTTTGGCTATGAGTTTGGTTCTAATTATGTTGTAAGAAATAGAAATTTCAATGAGGGTTTGTGATGAGCGGATAATTTATACGCTTTTTGGCATTGTTTTTAGTATGTTTTTAGTATATTTTAATTAGTTTTTATTATATTTTTATTAGTTTTTAAATAAAAATCACTTTTCTGGACTTTACTATGAGTTTGTGTGTTTTTCTGTGATTTCAGGTATTTTCTGGCTGAAATTGAGGGACCTGAGCAAAAATCTGATTCAGAGGCTGAAAAAGGACTGCAGATGCTGTTGGATTCTGACCTCCCTGCACTCAAAGTGGATTTTCTGGAGCTACAGAATCCCAATTGGTGCACTCTCAATTGCGTTGGAAATTAGACATCCTGGGCTTTCCAGCAATATTTAATAGTCCATACTTTACCCAAGATTTGATGGCCCAAACAGGCGTTCCAGGTCAGCTTAAGAATTCTGGCATTTAACTCTAAAAAGGGCACAAAAGCTGGAGTTAAACGCCCAAACTGGCACAAAAGCTGGTGTTTAACTCCAAGAAAAGTCTCTACACGAAAATGCTTCAATGCTCAGCCCAAGCACATACCAAGTGGGCCCGGAAGAAGATTTCTGCATTAATTACTTATTTCTTTAAACCCTAGGCTACTAGTTCTCTATAAATATGACCTTTCACTATTGTATTTTCATCTTGGTTCTTCGGGTTCCCTCTCTGGGGCTGAAGCCAATGACCACCATTATCACTTTTGTATTTTCAACGGTGGAGTTTCTACACACCATAAATTAAGGTGTGGAGCTCTGCTGTTCTTCATGAATTAATACAAAGTACTATTGTTTTTCTATTCAACTCAAGTCTATTTCTTCTCCAAGATATTCATTCGTTCTTCAACTTGATGAATGTGATGATCTGTGACACTCATCATCATTCTCACCTATGAATATGTGCCTGACAACCACCTCTGTTCTATTAGCAATGGCTTGAATGTGTATCTCTTGGGTTTCTAATCTAAGATTGGAACCTTCGTGGTATAGGCTAGAATTATTGGCGGTCATTCCTGAGATCCGAAAAGTCTAAACCTTGTCTGTGGTATTCTGAGTAGGATCTAGGAAGGGATGACTGTGACGAGCTTCAAACTCGCGATTGTGGGGCGTGTGACAGACGCAAAAGGATCAATGGATCCTATTCCGACATGATCGAGAACCGACAGCTAATTAGCCGATGTTGTGACAGAGCATCAAGACCATTTTCACTGAGAGGACGGGATGTAGCCATTGACAATGGTGATGCCCAACATAAAGCTTGCCATGGAAAGGAGTATGAATGATTGGAATCAGGCAATAGGAAAGCAGAGGTTCAGGAGGAACAAAGCATCTTCATACGCTTATCTGAAATCCACCAATGAATTACATAAGTATCTCTATCTTTATTTTATGTTTATTTTCATCACCTTAAACTCCATAACCATTTGAATCCGCCTGACTGAGATTTACAAGATGACCATAGCTTGCTTCAAGCCGACAATCTCCGTGGGATCGACCCTTACTCACGTAAGGTTTATTACTTGGATGACCCAGTGCACTTGCTGGTTAGTTGTGCGAAATTGTGACAACGTGTGATTCATGTTTGAGAGCTCCAAGTCCTTTGGCGCCATTGTTGATGATCACAATTTTGCATACCAGTTTGCATCAAGAATTGGAAATCAAAGGTGGGAGGAGCCTCAAGAATATAGACAATCTTCATGGCAACAACCTCATCCAGTATACTATGAGCATAATCCAACCCATGGTGCATACTAATCTAATGGATATGGTGGACCTCCTTGGGTTATCAACCACAACCACCATATGCTTATGAACCCCCCCTCAACATAGCCCGCAACCATCATACTCGCAAGTCCCATAGTACCAAAAACCTCCATATGATCATAACCCATATCCACTATACCAACAACCATACGAGCCATATGAACCATACTCAGAAACACTATTCCAGTATCAATACTCGCATGAACTTATTAAATAAATACCTGTATATACACCACCTCAATATTCTCACCAAAATGAACCACCTACCATATACGATGGCTACCCCCAACACTATAAACCATCTTTTACATCACAACCCTCCATGGAAGAATATCCACACCCATCGATCCAAGAGCAAAATGATCCTATTTATGTTAGTGGTGCGTGGCAGAAGTTGACCAATTAAGAGATTCTAAATAAGAGAATAGCGTTGCACGTATAGCTCTTAACCAGCTAAGATCTGCCTCACCAATTTAAAAAGGGTTATCATAAATTTTAGAAATAAAAATACTGGGAGTATGAGTCCCAGGTCGTCTCCCAACGAGTTGCAGGAAAGAGTGCTAATTTATTAATCAGAGAATTCCCAGAAAGTTTGAGTTTTGATAATGAGTAATTAAAATAATTGTGAATTAAAGCAATAAAAATAAACTAAGAATAATTATTGATATTCAAAATAAAAGGCCTTGACTGGGGAAATAATTAAGTGGAAGTCCTATCCTTGTTGGAATCTTCTCAAGTGTAGTGTAAAGAGGTTGTTGTTTTCACTTGGTTAACCTTTACTGAATAAAGGAAAGTATAGTGATTGAACTAACTCTTACCCGCAAATCTTAGTCCTCTCCCTCGGGAAGGTCCAGCGTTAGCAGATACAGAATTAGCCAACAACGTCCAATTTAACTGGGCACTTGAGCATTCCAACTCAAGTGTCTACTCTTAATCAACCTCCATGTCAAGTAGAGGATCTACTCCATTGACATGAAATTAATAATCATAAAAATATAAGAAGACATAATTAAATAAAATTAAATACAGAATTAAAATTAATTTAAAATAAAAATAACTCTATATATTAATAAATTCCAAATGCAACATACTTAATTGAATAGGGTCAATGAGCATCTAATAAGAGTAAAGGAATAAGGAAACAAACTAAGGTAATATCTTCACGGAGGTAAAGACTCTTCAACATCCACAATCCAAAGCAAAAGCATAAACTATCAATATAACATTAATCTAGATTCAGATCTAAAACTAAAGTAATCCTAATGTGATGAATCTGAATGTGTGTGGAAGCCTCCTCGAGTCTCTGCATGTTCCCTAGCTTTAGTCTGTGTTTCTGGGCCAAAAATTGGGTAAAAATACGGCCCGAAATCGCCCCCAGTGTATTCTGTTATTTTTGCAGAACGCGCAGGTCACGCGTGTGCATTGTCCATGTGTTCGCGTCATTTACCGGTTTTCCTTGTCACGCGTTCACGTTGTCCACGCGTTCGCGTTATTCGTTCAGACTTCAATCCACGCGTTTGCGTCAGGCATGCGTTCGCGTCGCTGCGATTCCTTCTTTTCGCGCGCCCGCGTGGGCCATGCGCTCGCGTCATTGTTCGCTGGTCATCTCCATGGTTTCTTGTGTTCCTTCCATTTTTGCAAGCTTCCTCTCCACTCTCTAAGCCATTCCTGCCCTATGAAGCCTGAAACACTGATGAGCGGATAATTTATACGCTTTTTGGCATTGTTTTTAGTATATTTTTAGTAGAATCTAGTTACTTTTAGGGATGTTTTTATTAGTTTTATGTTAAATTCACATTTCTGAACTTTACTATGAGTTTGTGTGTTTTCCTGTGATTTCAGGTATTTTCTGGCTGAAATTGAGGGACTTGAGCAGAAATCAGATTCAGAGGTTGAAGGAGGACTGCTGATGCTGTTGGATTCTGACCTCCCTGCACTTGAAGTGGATTTTCTGGAGCTACAGAACTCAAAATGGCGCGCTTCAAATTGCGTTGGAAAGTAGACATCCAGGGATTTCCAGCAATGTATAATAGTCCATATTTTGAATGAGTTTAGATGATGTAAAAGGGCGTTGAACGCCAGTTCTACGCTGCTGTCTGGAGTTAAACGCCAGAAACAAGTCACAAACCAGAGTTGAACGCCAGAATTACGTTACAACCTGGCGTTCAACTCCAGAAAGAGCCTTTGCACGTGTAACATTCAAGCTCAGCCCAAGCACAAACCAAGTGGGCCCCGGAAGTGGATTTATGCATCAATTACTTACTTCTGTAAACCCTAGTAGCTAGTTTATTATAAATAGGACCTTTTACTATTGTATTAGACATCTTTGGAATCATCTTTTGATCATTTTTAGATCTCTAGAGCTCCATGGAAGGCTGGCCACTCGGCCATGCTTACCCTATGTTCACTTATGTATTTTTCAACGGTAGAGTTTCTACACTCCATAGATTAAGGTGTGGAGCTCTGCTGTTCCTCAAAGATTAATGCAAAGTACTACTGTTTTTCTATTCAATTCAACTTATTCCGCTTCTAAGATATTCATTCGCACTTCAACCTGAATGTGATGAACGTGACAACCATCATCATTCCTTATGAACGCGTGCCTGACAACCACTTCCGTTCTACCTTAGATTGAATGAGTATTTCTTAGATCTTTTAATCAGAATCTTCGTGCTATAAGCTAGATTGATGGCGGCATTCATGAGGGTCCGGAAAGTCTAAACTTTTTCTGTGGTATTCCGAGTAGGACTCTGGGATTGAATGACTGTGACGAGCTTCAAACTCGCGAATGCTGGGCGTAGTGACAGACGCAAAAAGAGGGTGAATCCTATTCTAGTATGATCGAGAACCTCAGATGATTAGCCGTGCTGTGACAGAGCATTTGGACCATTTTCACAAGAGGATAGGATGCAGCCATTGGCAAGGGTGATGCCTCCAGACGATTAGCCATGCAGTGACAGCGCATCGGACCATTTTCCAGAGAGGATTAAAAGTAGCCATTGACAACGGTGATGTCCTTACATAAAGCCAGCCATAGAAAGGAGTAAGACTGATTGGATGAAGACAGTAGGAAAGCAGAGGTTTAGAAGGACGAAAGCATCTCCATGCATTTATCTGAAATTCTCACCAAGGATTTACATAAGTATTTCTATCCCTATTTTATTATTAATATTCGAAAACTCCATAACCATTCTATATCCTCCTGACTGAGATTTACAAGATGACCATGGCTTGCTTCATACCAACAATCTCCGTGGGATCGACCCTTACTCGCGTTAGGTTTATTACTTAGACGACCCAGTGCACTTGCTGGTTAGTTGTGCGAAGTTGTGATAAAGAGTTGAGATTACAATTGAGCATACCATGTTGATGGCGCCATTGATGATCACAATTTGGTGCACCAAGTTTTTGGTGCCGTTGCCAGGGATTGTTCGAGTTTGGACAACTGACTGTTCATCTTGTTGCTTAGATTGGGTAATTTTCTTCTTATTTTCAAAAAGTTTTCAAAAAAATTTTTCAAAAATTTTCTCCTTTGTTTTCGAAAAAAAAAATTTAAAAAAAATGTTTTCAAAAAAATATATTTTTCTTCAGAATTTTTAAGAATGAATTCTAGTGTTTCATGATGATTTGGAACCCTTATTTTCCTTTTTCAAATTTATTTTCGAAAAATATAAAATAAAAATGCAAAAAAATTAGAAAATCATAAAAATCAAAAATATTTCATGTTTCTTGTTTGAGTCTTGAGTCAGATTTTAAGTTTGGTGTCAATTGCATGTTCATCTTGCATTTTTTCGAAAAATTCATGCATTCATAGTGTTCTTCATGATCTTCAAGTTGTTCTTGGTAAGTCTTCTTGTTTGATCTTGATATTTTCTTGTTTTGCATCTTTTCTTGTTTTACATATGCATTTTTGCATCCATAGAGTCTAAACATGAAAGATTTCTAAGTTTGGTGTCTTGCATGTTTTCTTTGCATATAAAATTTTTCAAAAATATGTTCTTGATGTTCATCATGATCTTCAAAGTGTTCTTGGTGTTCATCTTGACATTCATAGCATTCTTGCATGCATTCATTGTTTTGATATAAAATCTCCATGCATTGAGTATTTTTAGTGTTTTTCTCTCTCATCATTAAAAATTTCAAAAATCAAAAATTTTTCTCTCATAAAATTCGAAAATTTGAGTTGACTTTTTCAAAAAATTTTAAAATCTAGTTGTTTTCTATGAGTCAAATCAAATTTTCAATTTTCAAATTCTATTTTTTTTCAAAATCTTTTTCAAAAATCAAATCTTTTTCATTTTTTTAGTTATTTTCGAAAATTTTAAAAATATTTTTCAAAAATCTTTTTCTTAATTTTATCTCATAATTTTCGAAAATAACATCATCAATTAATGTTTTGATTCAAAAATTTCAAGTTTGTTACTTGCTTGTTAAGAAAGATTCAAACTTTGAGTTCTAGAATCATATCTTGTGATTTCATGTGAATCAAGTCATTAATTGTGATTTTAAAAATCAAATCTTTTTCAAAACTAATTTCAATCATATCTTTTCAAAAATATCTCTTTATCTTATCTCTTTCAAAATTTGATTTTAAAATATCCTTTCTAACTTCTTATCTTCTTATCTTTTCAAAATTGATTTTCAAATTTGTTTCAACTAACTAACTAATTCTTTGTTTGTTTCTTATCTTTTTCAAAACTACCTAACTAACTCTCTCTCTCTAATTTTCGAAAATATCTTCCTTCTTTTTCAAAATTTCTTTTTAATTAACTAATTATTTTAATTTTTGATTTTAATTTTCGAAAAAAATTACTAACCTTTTTCAAAAACTATTTTCGAAAATCACTAACTCTTTTTCAAAAATTATTTTCAAAAATTCTCTTCTTCTTTTCTTCTACTCACATAAGGGAACCTCTATACTTGGGTAAAAAGGATCCCTATTATTATTATTTTTCTGTTCCCTCTATTTCATATGAGCAGGAGCAAGGACAAGAATATTCTTGTTGAAGCAGATCCAGAACCTAAAAGGACTCTGAAGAGAAAACTAAGAGAAGCTAAATTACAATAATCCAGCAAGCACCTTTCAGAAATTTTTGAACAAGAAGAGGAGATGGCAGCCGAAAATAATAATAATGCAAGGAGGATGCTTGGTGACTTTACTACACCTAATTCCAATTTACATGGAAGAAGCATCTCCATTCCTGCCATTGGAGCAAACAATTTTGAGCTTAAACCTCAATTAGTTTCTCTGATGCAGCAGAACTGCAAGTTTCATGGACTTCCATCTGAAGATCCTTTTCAGTTCTTAACTAGATTCTTGCAGATATGTGATACTGTTAAGACTAATGGAGTAGATCCTTAAGTCTACAGGCTCATGCTTTTCCCTTTTGCTGTGAGAGACAGAGCTAGAATATGGTTGGACTCTCAACCTAAGGATAGCCTGAACTCTTGGGATAAGCTGGTCAAGGCTTTCTTAGCCAAGTTCTTTCCTCCTCAAAAGCTGAGTAAGCTTAGAGTGGATGTTCAGACCTTCAGACAGAAAGAAGGTGAATCCCTCTATGAAGCTTGGGAGAGATACAAAGAACTGACCAAAAAGTGTCCTTCTGACATACTTTCAGAATGGACCATCCTGGACATATTCTATGATGGTCTGTCTGAATTAGCTAAAATGTCATTGGATACCTCTGCAGGTGGATCCATTCACTTAAAGAAAATGCCTGCAGAAGCTCAAGAACTCATTGACATGGTTGCTAATAACCAGTTCATGTACACTTCTGAGAGGAATCCTATGAGTAATGGGACGCCTATGAAGAAGGGAGTTCTTGAAATTGATACTCTGAATGCCATATTGGCTCAGAACAAACTATTGACTCAGTAAGTCAATATGATTTCTCAGAGTCTGAATGGAATGTAAGCTGCATCCAACAGTACTCAAGAGGCGCCTTCTAAAGAAGAAGCCTATGATCCTGAGAACCCTGCAATAGCAGAGGTAAATTACTTAGGTGAACCTTATGGAAACACCTATAACCCCTCATGGAGAAAACACCCAAATCTCTCATGGAAGGATCAACAAAAGCCTCAACAAGGCTTTAATAATGGTGGAAGAAACAGGTTTAGCAATAGCAAGCCTTTTCCATCATCCACTCAGCAACAGACAGAGAACTCTGAACAAAATACCTCTAATTTAGCAAACTTAGTCTCTGATCTATCTAAGGCCACTGTAAGTTTCATGAATGAAACAAGGTCTTCCATTAGAAATTTGGAAGCACAAGTGGGCCAGCTGAGTAAGAAGATCACTGAAACTCCTCCTAGTACTCTCCCAAGCAATACAGAAGAGAATCCAAAAGGAGAGTGTAAGGCCATTGAATTAATTACCATGGCCGAACCTGTAAAGGAAGGAGAGGACGTGAATTCCAAGGAGGAAGACCTCCTGGGACGTCCAGTGACCAATAAGGAGCTTCCCTCTGAGGAACCAAAGGAATCTGAGGCTCACCTAGAGACCATAGAGATTCCATTAAACCTCCTTATGCCATTCATGAGCTCTGATGAGTATTCCTCTTCTGAAGAGAATGAGGATGTTACTAAGGAGCAAGTTACCAAGTACCTTGGTGCAATCATGAAGCTGAATGCCAAATTATTTGGTATTGAGACTTGGGAAGATGAACCTCCCTTGTTCACCAATGAACTGAGTGATCTGGATCAGCTGACATTGCCTCAGAAGAAACAGGATCCTGGAAAGTTCTTAATACCTTGTACCATAGGCACCATGACCTTTGAAAAGGCTCTGTGTGACCTTGGGTCAGGAATAAACCTCATGCCACTCTCTGTAATGGAGAAACTAAGAACCCTTGAGGTACAGGAAGCCAATTTCTCATTAGAAATGGCAGACAAATCCATAAAAATAGCTTATGGACATGTAGAGGACATGTTAGTAAAGGTTAAAGACCTTTACATCCCTGCTGATTTTATAATCCTGGATACTGGGAAGGATGAGGATGAATCCATCATTCTTGGAAGACCCTTCCTAGCCACAGCAAGAGCTGTGATTGATGTGGACAGAGGAGAATTGATCCATCAATTAAATGAGGACAACCTTGTGTTTAAAACTCAAGGATATCTCTCTGTACCCATGGAGAGGAAGCATATAAAGCTTCTCTCAAAATAGAGTCAACCAGAGCCCCCACAGTCAAACTCTAAGTTTGGTGTTGGGAGGCCACAACCAAACTCTAAGTTTGGTGTTGAACTCCCATATCCAAACTCTAAGTTTGGTGTTGGGGAGTCTCAACAATGCTCTGAACATCTGTGAGGCTCCATGAGAGCCCACTGTCAAGCTATTGACAATAAAGAAGCGCTTGTTGGGAGGCAACCCAATTTTTATCTAATTTTTATTTTCATGATTTTTCATGTTTTATTAGGTTCATGATCATGTGGAATCACAAAATAAATATAAAAATTGAAAACGGAATCAAAAACAGCAGCAAAAAATCACACCCTGGAGGAAGACCTTACTGGCGTTTAAACGCCAGTAAGAAGCACCTGGCTGGCGTTCAACGCCAGAACAGAGCATGGTTCTGGCGCTGAACGCCCAAAATGGGCAACATCTGGGCATTTGAATACCAGAATTGCACCCTGGAGAAAAGCTGGCACTGAACGCCCAGAACAAGCATGGTTCTGGCGTTCAATGCCAAAAATGGGCAACAAATGGGTGTTCAACGCCCAGAACAAGCACCAATCTGGCGCTGGACGCCCAGAGTTGTGTACAAAGGCATTTTACATGCCTAATTTGGTGCAAGGTTGTAAATCCTTGAACACCTCAGGATCTGTGGACCCCACAGAATCACCTCAGGATCTGTGGACCCCACAGGATCCCCACCTACCTCCACTCACTTCTTCTCACCCCTCTTTCACACAATCCCATAAACACTCTCCCCCAAAACTCTTCACCAATCACCTCAACCTCTCTTCCCTATCACCACTTCACCACTCACATCCATCCACTCTTCCCCATAAACCTACCTCATAAACTCCACCTACCTTCAAAATTCAAAATCAATTTCCCACCCAACCCACCCTAAATGGCCGAACCTAACCCCCCTCCCTTCCCTATATAAAGCCCTCCATTCTTCCTCATTTTCACACAACACAACCCTCTCTTCTCTTCTTGGCCGAATACACGTCTCCCCCTCTTCTCCACATTTCTTCTTCTTCTTCATGTATTCTTTCTTTTCTTGCTCGAGGGCGAGCAAAATTCTAAGTTTGGTGTGGTAAAAGCATAAGCTTTTTGTTTTTCCATTACCATTGATGGCACCTAAGTCGGAGAATCCTCTAGAAAAGGGAAAGGGAAGACAAAAGCTTCCACCTCCGTGTCATGGGAGATGGAAAGATTCATCTCCAAAGCTCATCAAGACCACTTCTATGATGTTGTGGCCAAGAAGAAGGTGATCCCTGAGGTCCCTTTCAAGCTCAAGAAGAATGAGTATCCGGAGATCCGACATGAAATCCAAAGAAGAGGTTGGGAAGTTCTAACAAAACCCATCCAACAAGTCGGAATCCTAATGGTTCAAGAGTTCTATGCCAATGCATGGATCACTAGGAACCATGATCAAAGTAAGAACCCGGACCCAAAGAATTATCTCACCATGGTTCAGGGGAAATACTTAGATTTTAGTCCGGAAAATGTGAGGTTGGCGTTTAACTTGCCTATGATGCAAGGAGATGCATGCCCCTACACTAGAAGGGTCAACTTTAATCAAAGGTTGGACCAAGTCCTCATGGACATATGTGTGGAAGGAGCTCAATGGAAGATTGACTCCAAAGGCAAACCGGTTCAACTAAGAAGACTGGACCTCAAGCCTGTAGCTAGAGGATGGTTGGAGTTCATCCAACGCTCCATCATCCCCACTAGCAACTGATCTGAAGTTACTGTGGATCGGACCATCATGATCCATAGCATCATGATTGGAGAAGAAGTAGAAGTTCATGAAGTCATCTCCCTTGAACTCTACAAAATAGCCGAAAAGCCCTCTCCTGGGGCAAGGCTAGCTTTTCCTCATCTTATTTGCCATCTATGTTACTCAACTGGAGCTTTCATAGAAGGAGACATTCCCATTGAGGAAGAGAAGCCCATCACTAAGAAAAGGATGGAGCAAGCAAGAGAGCCCATTCATGGATCTCAAGAGACGCATGAAGCTCATCACCATGAGATCCCAGAGATGCCTCAAATGCATTTTCCTCCACAAAACTATTGGGAGCAAATCAACACCTCCCTAGGAGAATTAAGTTCCAACATAGGACAATTAAGGGTGGAACATCAAGAGCACTCCATCATCCTTCATGAAATAAGAGAAGATCAAAAATGAATGAGGGAGGAGCAACAAAGACAAGGAAGAGACATAGAAGAGCTCAAGGACATCATTGGTTTCTCAAGAAGGAAACGCCACCATCACTAAGGTGGACTCATTCCTTGTTCTTACATTCTCTATTTTTCGTTTTCTCTATGTTAAGTGCTTATCCATGTTTGTATCTTCATTACATGATCATTAGTATTTAGTAACTTTGTCTTAAAGTTATGAATGTCCTATGAATCCATCACCTCTCTTAAATGAAAACTGTTTTAATTCAAAAGAACAAGAAATACATGAGTTTCGAATTTATCCTTTAACTTAGTTTAATTATATTGATGTGGTGACAATGCTTCTTGTTTTCTGAATGAATGCTTGAACAGTGCATATGTCTTTTGAAGTTGTTGTTTTAGAATGTTAAATATGTTGGCTCTTGAAAGAATGATGACAAGGAGACATGTTATTTGATAATCTAAAAAATCATAAAAATGATTCTTGAAGCAAGAAAAAGCAGCAAAGAACAAAGCTTGCAGAAAAAAAATAGCGAAAAAAAATAGAAAAAAAAAGAGAGAAAAAGCAAGCAGAAAAAGCCAAAAGCTCTTAAAACCAAGAGGCAAGAGCAAAAAGCCAATAACCCTTAAAACCAAAAGGCAAGGGTAAATAAAAAGGATCCCAAGGCTTTGAGCATCAGTGGATAGGAGGGCCTAAAGGAATAAAATCCTGGCCTAAGCGGCTAAACCAAGCTGTCCCTAACCATGTGCTTGTGGCGTGAAGGTGTCAAGTAAAAACTTGAGACTGAGCGGTTAAAGTCAAGGTCCAAAGCAAAAAAAAGAGTGTTCTTAAGAACCCTGGACACCTCTAATTGGGGACTTTAGCAAAGCTGAGTCACAATCTGAAAAGGTTCACCCAATTATGTGTCTGTGGCATTTATGTATCCGGTGGTAATACTGGAAAACAAAGTGCTTAAGGCCACGGCCAAGACTCATAAAATAGCTGTGTTCAAGAATCATCATACTGAACTAGGAGAATCAATAACACCATCTGAACTCTGAGTTCCTATAGAAGCCAATCATTCTGAACTTCAATGGATAAAGTGAGATGCCAAAACTATTCAAGAGGCAAAAAGCTACAAGTCCCGCTCATCTGATTGGAGCTATGTTTCATTGATAGTTTGGAATTTATAGTATATTCTCTTCTTTTTATCCTATTTGATTTTCAGTTGCTTGGGGACAAGCAACAATTTAAGTTTGGTGTTGTGATGAGCGGATAATTTATACGCTTTTTGGCATTGTTTTTAGTATATTTTTAGTAGAATCTAGTTACTTTTAGGGATGTTTTTATTAGTTTTTATGTTAAATTCATATTTCTGGACTTTACTATGAGTTTGTGTGTTTTTCTGTGATTTCAGGTATTTTCTGGCTGAAATTGAGGGACTTGAGCAAAAATCAGATTCAGAGGTTGAAGGAGGACTGCTGATGCTGTTGGATTCTGACCTCCCTTCACTCAAAGTGGATTTTCTGGAGCTACAAAACTCAAAATGGCGCGCTTCCAATTGCGTTGGAAAGTAGACATCTAGGGCTTTCCAGCAATATATAATATTCCATACTTTGAACGAGTTTAGATGACGTAAAAGGGCGTTGAACGCCAGTTCTACGCTGCTGTCTGGAGTTAAACGCCAGAAACAAGTCACAAACCAGAGTTGAACGCCAGAATTAAGTTACAACCTGGCATTTAACTCCAGAAAGAGCCTCTGCACGTGTAACATTCAAGCTCAGCCCAAGCACACACCAAGTGGGCCCCGGAAGTTGATTTATGCATCAATTACTTACTTCTGTAAACCCTAGTAGCTAGTTTATTATAAATAGGACCTTTTACTATTGTATTAGACATCTTTGGAATCATATTTTGATCATTTTTAGATCTCTAGACCTCCATGGGAGGCTGGCCACTCGGCCATGCTTACCCTATGTTCACTTATGTATTTTTCAACGGTAGAGTTTCTACACTCCATAGATTAAGGTGTGGAGCTCTGCTGTTCCTCAAAGATTAATGCAAAGTACTACTGTTTTTCTATTCAATTCAACTTATTCCGCTTCTAAGATTTCATTCGCACTTCAACCTGAATGTGATGAACGTGACAACCATCATCATTCCTTATGAACGCGTGCCTGACAACCACTTCCGTTCTACCTTAGATTGAATGAGTATCTCTTAGATCTCTTAATCAGAATCTTCGTGGTATAAGCTAGATTGATGGCGGCATTCATGAGGGTCCGGAAAGTCTAAACCTTGTCTGTGGTATTCCAAGTAGGACTCTGGGATTGAATGACTGTGACGAACTTCAAACTCGCGAATACTGGGCATAGTGACAGACGCAAAAGGAGGGTGAATCCTATTCCAGTATGATCGAGAACCTCAGATGGTTAGCCGTGCTATGACAGAGCATTTGGACCATTTTCACAAGAGGATAGGATGCAGCCATTGGCAAGGGTGATGCCTCCAGACGATTAGCCATGCAGTGACAGCGCATCGGACCATTTTCCAGAGAGGATTAAAAGTAGCCATTGACAACGGTGATGTCCTTACATAAAGCCAGCCATAGAAAGGAGTAAGACTGATTGGATGAAGACAGCAGGAAAGCAGAGGTTTAGAGGGACGAAAGCATCTCCATGCATTTATCTGAAATTCTCACCAAGGATTTACATAAGTATTTCTATCCCTATTTTATTATTAATATTCAAAAACTCCATAACCATTCTATATCCGCGTGACTGAGATTTACAAGATGACCATAGCTTGCTTCATACCAACAATCTCCGTGGGATCGACCCTTACTCGCGTAAGGTTTATTACTTGGACGACCCAGTGCACTTGCTGGTTAGTTGTGCAAAGTTGTGATAAAGAGTTGAGATTACAATTGAGCGTACCATGTTGATGGCGCCATTGATGATCACAATTTCGTGCACCAAACACTTAACACACGGATCACGGCATCGAATGTGATAGAGCAGAGTTAAAATGTATAATTAAAAGATCTCTAAGAAGCAAGTTTTCAACCATGGAACAATTTTGGGAAGAAATTGTAATACCATGCTAATCATATGAATAAGTGGATAAAGACTTGATAAAACCATTCAATTAAACACAATATAAATCATAAAATAGTGATTTATTAACCTCCCCATACTTAAACATTAGCATGTCCTCATGCTTAGCTTAAGGAGATAAAATGAATGAGTAGGGAAATGTAAGACTCATGTAATACAATGCAACCTATATATATGAATGCAACTATATGATTCTTGTCTACTTGGTTAAAAATAAATAGGCTCTTCAAGACAAACACAAATCAAATTCCACTAATTCAAATTATATAGTAAAAACAGGTAACATTGTAAGAAGATAGCTCATGAAAGCAGGGAGCATAGAGTCAAGCATTGAACCCTCACTGATGGTGTATGTGCACTCTAGTCTCTCAAGTGTATAGGGTAATCACTCTATCCTTCTCTAATCATGCTTTCTGAATTTTGTTTTTCACCTAACTAATCAACAATATTTAATGTACCAATGCAACATCATGAGGTCTTTTTCAAGGTTGTAATGGGGCTAAGGTCAGGGTAAGGGTATACATATGGCTAAGTGAGCTATAAATTGAATATCTGACTAACCTAAGCTCTTATCTAGCATATATACACTCCATATAACTCTAGAATCATGCCTAACTACCCATAATTTTCACTTTTGCATTACATACTCATGTGTTAACCTTTTATCTTAACTTGTATCACATATGCATTGGGGTTTTACTTAACTTAGAATTGGGATAATTTTGTCCCCTTATTTAATTACTTATCTATTGAATATATATATATATATATTAAAAGTAAACATAACTTATCAATGCACATGGATTTTTAATTTTTCTAGTTTTACATGAGTAGATACCCAAATTCTCATTATTTTATAATGACACATTCCCTTATTAACCCATGTTCCCACAAATTTCCCATACTCAATTAACACACAATTTCTATCTTAAGCTAACCAAAGATTCAATTGGGATATTTAATTATTTTTCTGCTTAAGGCTAGTAATGTGGTAAAATATAGAACAGATGGGATAAAAAGGCTCAAAAAGGCTAACAAAGGTAATTTGAATGGTAGGCTTATTTGGGATAAGTGAGCTAAAATCAAATAATGGCCTCAGTCATATGTATGCATATAACACATTAAACATTGGACATATAGGATGAAACAAAATAAAGATTACAATCATAGAGAAGTAAACACACAAGAATAAAATATTCATGGTTAAGTAATGTAACCATGTAATTAAGCTCAAAATCTCACGGGTTGTGTGTTCTTAGCCTTTTAAACTATGTTCCAAATACAACTTCAAACAAATTTAATCACAAAAGTTTTGATTTAAGTTAGTGAAATTTTTCAAAAATAGGGTCTTGGAAGAAACTTATTATCTTCAATCAAGTAGAACATGCATGCAAATAACCTATTTCTATGCAATCTATCCTATTCTAGACAAAAGAAAAATTAACTAAATATCCTATTTTATTGGTGTTTAGGGAAGAGAATTTACCTCCGGAAGTCAGGTACTGACCGACCTCCCCACACTTAAGGCTTTGCACTCTCCACCATCGGGACCGTCATGGCTCCTTGTGCTGGTAAATGAAGCGGAGTCCGGGGTGTCTGGGTCTTTATCTGGTCTGTAGTTTCCCATAAGTAGCTCCTTAAGGTATGTGAATCGGTGCTAGTTACGACGCTCTCTTAGCTTTGCTTTGTGCTCCTACCGATCCAACCTTTCAAGTATTTCATAGAACAGTTGGTTTGTTGTAGGTGCTTGTGGTGTGGAAGAAGAGGGGGTGTCTTCTGCTGGAGGTCTGATATATTTCCCGTTAGGGATGTGCTGATCATCCCTTGGAAGCATGGCTTTGGTGTTTCCAGCCCTGTAGGAGACTTCGGCTGCTGAGACGAGGTCTGAAATCAAGGCGGGAAAAGGCAAGTTGCCCGCAATTTATACGTGTCCCATAGCACCCTGAATGTGTCTTGGTAAATTGAGGTGCTGGTCTGTAAGGATACACCAGAGTAAAACAGCCATGTCTGCAGTGAAGGAGGACTCGTGAGTGCTCGGAAAGACGTAATGAGACATAATCTGTGCCCATACTTGAGCCTCCAAGGTAAGTGCTGAAGCCGATATGCCCTTAGGTCAGGAACGATGGTATCCGTAGATCCATCTGCTGCCAAGTTGTGCTATGACTCTGAGAACGGCGTCCTAGTCAAATTGGTATGTCTGGCGCTTGAACGAGGCTTCTTGAAATGCGTCCAATCCTTCTGGAGCAGGGGGAAGATCTAAAGCTTGTTGAATGGCCTCTTCAGTTATGGGGACTTACTTCTGACGGACATAGAGAAACTGCATGGTTGGCATGTGAAGGTTGGAGTAGAATTCTACTACCCATGAAAGATTAACCTGCTGTGGCTGTCTCCGTAGGAATTCCCAGTGTCTTCACTCAATGCGGGGCTCAACAAAGTCAGCAATGTGGGTTGGGAGGATAAGAAGGTGTTCATTGTTATAGTTCCTTACTACCAAGATGGGAAACATCTGCTCACAATAGCGGTTAGGAAACCGCGCAGTGTCCTTTGCTGGAAAAGCTTTTTCTTTTTCATCGACCTTGATGATCCTCTTGATTTGTTTTGTTGAGGGTTTCACTGCTGTTGAAGATGGTTCTGTCACTAATGCTCTTTTTGTTCCGCTCCTTGCTAGTGGTTTGGGAGTAGCTTTTTTTTTACCTTTCTTGGTGGCCATCCTAAAAAAGCGAAAAAGAAAGTAAGTACATGTAAAGCTAAGGGTTCGAGCAAGGGAGCGAATATTAAGGGCGATAATCAATGCACAGTAAATAAGGATGTCGTTAACACATGGTCTAGACTACATGTGAAAAGTGCATCAAAGGTGATAGAGTAAGTGCATGTGATGGTAATTAAATGCAAGATGTTTATTGTCCTGCTGGCAAAGGCATGAGTAGCATAGATCAAGCATTCAATGTCCAAGTTAGATTACCAAGCCTTTCAAACTAATAACCTGTTTGTATTGACAATTATGTTTAATTAATAAAATATAAAAGGGGTTTTGTGAAAAACAGGCATTAGAATAGTAGAATAGAATAATTTAAAATAATGCACAATGCCATACGGGCTTTTTCACAAACACTTAGCATGCATGGTAAATATGTTGTTTGAAAATATAAAATAGAACATACAAGCAACCCTTTAAGGAAGTAATAAATAATTGTCAAACAGTTTCATCATAACCCACAAGCAAAATATAGAATTAAATAATGACCCAAATAAATTTGTAACACTAATTAAAGGAATAAAAAGAAGGAAAAAGAAAATATAGACAATGAAAGTAGAAAGAAAAATAAAGAAGAAAATATGAATAAAAGAAAAAGAATAATAATGAAGAAATAAAGAAGGAAGAAGAAAAGAACCTTGATAATGGATGTGAAAAAGAAAAAGGGAGAAAGTAAAAAAGTGAGAAAAAATAGAAAAGGAAGAAGAGAGATGAAGGAAGTTAGAAGGGATAAGAAAAATTAGGATTAGGGGAAGAAAATATAAGATATTTTGGCTGATTTGGATAAGCTGTGCGACGCATATGACGCGGATGCGTGAGTGACGCGGTCGCGTGGTGTGTGATTTTTGTCATGTGACGCGGACGCGTGGGTCACGCAGTCGCGTGACTTGATTTATGGGAATGGCGCGAGGGCAGCCATGCGTTTGCGCGACCCTCTGTTTAAAACCCATTTTGCCAAATTTGAGGGTGACGCGATCGCGTGGTCGATGCGACGTGTGAATGGCCATGTTTTGAGGACGACGCGGCTGCATGGGGCACGCGGTTGCGTGATGGGGCTGGTGCTTCCAGCATCATTCCAGCCCAGCTCCATCATAACTTGCTGTCATACACCTCTTTTACATCGATTTTTAGGGGCACGCGTTCGCGTGGGTGACGCGGACTGATGAGCGGATATTTTATACGCTTTTTGGGGTTAATTTCATATAGTTTTTAGTGTGTTTTAGTTAGTTTTTAGTTTATTTTCAGTAGTTTCTAGGAAAAATTCATATTTCTGGACTTTATTATGAGTTTGTGTGTTTTTCTGTGATTTCAGGTATTTTCTGGCTGAAATTGAGGGAGCTGAGCAAAAATCTGATTCAGGCTGAAAAAAGACTGCTGATGTTGTTGGATTCTGACCTCCCTACACTCAAAGTGGATTTTCTGGAGCTACAGAACTCCAAATGGCACGCTTCCAATTGCGTTGGAAAGTAGACATTCAGGGCTTTCCAGAAATATATAATAGTCTATACTTTGCTCAAGGATAGATAACGTAAACTGGCGTTCAACGCCAGTTCCATGCTGCAGTCTGACGTCCAGCGCCAGAAACAAGTTACAAAGTGGAGTTCAACGCTAGAAAAGGATCCAAAGCTGGCGTTGAACACCCAAAACAGATCTATGCACGTGATTAGCTTAAGTCTCAGCCCCAGCACACACCAAGTAGGCCCCAAAAGTGGATTTCTGCACCATCTATCATAGTTTGTTCATTTTCTGTAAACCTAGGTTACTAGTTTAGTATTTAAACAACTTTTAGAGGTTTATTTCGCACCTCATAACATATTAGATCTGAACTTTGTATCTTTTGATGGCATGAGCCTGTAAACTCCATTGTTGGGGGTGAGGAGCTCTGCTGTGTCTCGATGAATTAATGCAAGTATTTCTGTTTTCCATTCAAACACACGTGTTCCTATCTAAGATATCCATTCACACTTCAATATGAATGTGATGAACGTGACAATCATCATCATTCCTCCACGAACGCGTGCCTGACAACCACTTATGTTCCACCGTAGAATGAATGAATATCTCATAGATCTCTTAATCAGAATCTTCGTGGTATAAGCTAGATTGATGGCAGCATTCAAGAGAATCTGGAAAGTCTAAACCTTGTCTGTGGTATTCCGAGTAGGATTCAGGGATTGAATGACTGTGACAAGCTTCAAACTCGCGAATGCTGGGCGTAGTGATAGACGCAAAAGGATAGTAAATCCTATTCCGGTACGATTGAGAACCTGCAGATGATTAGCCGTGCGGTGACAGCGCATTTAGACCCTTTTCACTGGAAGGATGGATGGTAGCCATTGACAACGGTGATCCACCTACACACAGCTTGCCATAGGAGGACGTGCGTGCGTGAATCAGAAAACAGAGGAAAGTAGAATTTAAGAAGACAAAGCATCTCCAAAACTCCAACATATTCTCCATCATTGCATACAAGTATAATTTGTGTTCTGCCCTTTTATCCCTTGCAATCAAATTTGATAAGTGAATTATTTTATTGTTTTCCTGACTAAGAGTTACAAGATAACCATAGATTGCTTCAAGCCAACAATCTCCGTGGGATCGACCCTTACTCACGTATGGTATTACTTGGACGACCCAGTGCACTTGCTGGTTAGTTGTGCGGAATTACATTGTAAAGTAATTTTCGTGCACCGCGGATGTGTGGGAAGGCTATTTTGCAAATGACGCGGCCACGTCATTAACGCGGTCGTGTGGGCATGATTGTGCCTAGGGCACGCCTCCAGCCACGCTTTCGCGTGACTTTCTGTTCAATTTTCTTTTCTTCATAACGCGTCGCGTGCGTTTTTTTTTTTTTAGATATGCAGAATGCTAATGCAAACTTATATGCAGCTATATGCAGGGGTGATGAGAAGAGTCATTAACATCATAAAAATAAAATAAAGTAAAAATAAAGCTAAGACTGAAACGGAACGATCATACCATGGTGGGTTGTCTCCCACCTAGCACTTTGCTTTTACGTCCTTAAGTTGGACACTCTTTAGGCTCATTCTGCTTCTATCAGTGGGTCTTCCAAGAGGAAAACCTCTAGTTCTTTATTATCCTTCATCTTCTCACCATGGTAAAGCTTCAGGCGATGTCCATTGACCTTCAAAAATTTGGAGCTAGTAGGATGACGTAGGTGGAAAATTCCGTATGGCTCTGCCTTTTCTACTTTGTAGGGACCTTCCCATCTTGATCTTAGTTTACCTGGCATAAGCCTTAGTCTGGAGTTATAAAGAAGAACTAACTCCCCTGGTCTGAATTCTCTCCTTTTTATATACTTGTCATGGACAGCCTTCATTTTCTCCTTATAACGTCTGGAGTTGTCATATGCTTCTAGGCGAAGATTCTCCAGTTCTGCTAGTTGTAGTTTTCTTTCAGCACCAGCTTTTTTAAGATTTATGTTGCACTCCCTCACAGCCCAGAAAGCCTTGTGTTCCACCTCTACTGGGAGGTGGCAAGCCTTTCCGTATACTAAGCAGAAGGGGCTCATCCCAATGGGTGTCTTGTACGCTGTTCTATATGCCCAGAGTGCATCTTGTAGCCAGGCACTCCAGTCCTTCCTATGAGGTTTTACTATCTTTTCCAGAATACGCTTAATTTCTCTATTAAAGACTTCTGCTTGTCCATTGGTCTGGGAATGATAAGCTGTTGCTACTTTGTGAATTATCCCATGCTTCTTGAGTAATCCTGTTAGTCTCCTGTTACAAAAATAGGTGCCTTGATCTCTCACGATTGCTCGTGGTGATCCAAAGCGACAGATAATATGGTTTCTAACAAAGGAAACAACAGTGTTAGCATCATTATTGCGGGTAGGAATTGCTTCCACCCATTTAGAAACATAATCTATAGCTAACAGCATATAAAAGTAACCATTAGAATTTGGAAATCGACCCATGAAGTCAATGCCCCAAACATCAAAAATTTCACAGAAAAGCATAATCTATTGAGGCATCTCATCCCTCTTGAATATATTACCAAACCTTTGGCATGGGGAACAAGATTTACAAAATTCACCAGCGTCTTTAAAAAGAGTAGGCCACCAGAATCCACAGTCTAGAATTTTTCTAGCTGTTCTCTGAGGGCCAAAATGTCCTCCACTCTCAGATGAGTGGCAGGCCTCTAAAATGGACTGGAATTCTGATTGAGGCACACACCGTCTAATTACCTGATCAGCACCACACCTCCATAAATATGGATCATCCCATATAAAATATTTTGACTCACTTTTCAGCTTGTCTCTTTGATGCTTAGTAAAATTTGGAGGAAAAGTGTGGCTAACTAGATAATTAGCTACAGGTGCATACCAAGGAACTACTTCAGATACTGCATGTAAGCTATCAAATGGGAAATTATCATTTATAGCAGTGGAGTCATCCTTAATGTGCTCAAGGCGACTCAGGTGATCTGCCACTAAATTCTGGTTACCACTCTTATCTTTAATTTCTAAATCAAATTCTTGCAGCAGCAGTATCCAATGTATTAGCCTTGGTTTAGATTCCTTTTTTGCTAATAAATATTTTAGAGCTGCATGGTCTGAGTACACTACTACCTTAGTACCAAGTAAATAGGCTTGAAATTTATCTAGAGCAAAAACAATAGCTAGAAGCTCTTTTTCAGCAGTAGTGTAATAAGATTGAGCAGCTTTTAAAGTCTTAGATGCATAAGCGATTACAAAAGGATCCTTACCTTCGCGCTGAGCCAACGCCGCTCCTACTTCATGGTTGGAAGCATCACACATAATTTTGAATGGCTGGCTCCAGTCTGGTCCTCTTACAATTGGAGCTTGAGTCAGGGCGATCTTCAGCTTATCCAATGCTTGCATATAGCTCTCACTGAACTCGAACTCAATATCTTTCTGCAGCAATATGGATAAAGGAAATGCTACCTTACTGAAGTCCTTAATAAATCTCCTGTAAAAACCTGCGTGGCCAAGGAACGAACGGACTTCCCTCACGGAGGAGGGGTAAGGTAAACTAGAAATAACATCCACCTTTGCTGGATCTACAGAAATGCCAGTATTAGACACAACATGTCCTAGTACAATTCCTTGTTTTACCATAAAGTGACATTTTTCAAAATTTAATACAAGGTTTGTACTAACACATCTGTCTAACACTCTAGATAAACTATCCAAGCAAAGGCTAAATGAATCACCATATACGCTAAAATCATTGATGAGCGGATAATTCATACGCTTTTTGACATTGTTTTTAGTATGTTTTTAGTAGGATCTAGTTACTTTTAGGGATGTTTTCATTAGTTTTTATGTTAAATTCACATTTCTGGAATTTACTATGAGTTTGTGTACTTTTCTGTGATTTCAGGTATTTTCTGGCTGAAATTGAGGGACTTGAGCAGAGATCAGATTCAGAGGTTGAAAAAGGACTGCTGATGCTGTTGGATTCTGACCTCCCTGCACTCAAAGTGGATTTTCTGAAGCTACAGAACTCGAAATGGCGCACTTCCAATTGCGTTGGAAAGTAGACATCCAGAGCTTTCCAGCAATATATAATAGTTCATACTTTGGCCAAGAATAGACGACGTAAACTGGCGGTCAACGCCAGCTCTCTGCCCAAATCTGGCGTCCAGCGCAAGAAAAGGAGCCAAAACCAGAGTTGAACGCCCAAACTGGCACAAAAGCTAGAGTTCAACTCCAAGAAGGACCTCTACATGTGCAACACTCAAGCCCAGCCCAAGCACACATCAAGTGGGCCCCGGAAGTAGATTTATGCATCAATTACTTACTCATGTAAACCTTAGTGACTAGTTTATTATAAATAGGACCTTTTACTATTGTATTAGTCATCCTGGATCTTTAGATTATCTTTTGATCTATTGATCACATTTTAGGGGGCTGGCCATCTCGGCCATGCCTGGACCTTTCACTTATGTATTTTTAACGGTAGAGTTTCTACACTCCATAGATTAAGGTGTGGAGCTCTGCTGTTCCTCAAAGATTAATGCAAAGTACTTCTGTTTTCTATTCAATTCATCTTATTTCGCTTCTAAGATATCCATTCGCACCCAAGAACGTGATGAAGGTGATGATTATGTGTGATGCTCATCACCATTCTCCCCTATGAACACGTGCCTGACAAACACTTCCGTTCTATATGAAATAAGCTAAAATGAATATCTCTTAGGTCTCCTAACCAAAATCTTCGTGGCGTAAGCTAGAATGATGGCGGCATTCAAGAGAATCCGGAAAGTCTAAACCTTGTCTGTGGTATTCCGAGTAGGATTCAATGATTGAATGACTGTGACGAGCTTCAAACTCGCGATTGTTGGGCGTTAGTGACAGACGCAAAGGGAGGGTGAATTCTATTCCAGCATGATCGGGAACCGACAGATGAATAGCCGTGCCGTGACAGGGTGCGTGAGCATATTATTCACTAAGAGGAGGGGATGTAGCCACTGACAACGGTGATGCCCTTGCATAAAGCCAGCCATGGAAAGGAGTAAGACTGGTTGGATGAAGATAGCAGGAAAGCAGAGGTTCAGAGGAACGAAAAGCATCTCCATTCGCTTATCTGAAATTCCTACCAATGATTTACATAAGTACCTCTATCCCTATTCTATTATTTATTATTCGAAAACATCATTATCAATTTATATCTGCCTGACTGAGATTTGCAAGCTGACCATAGCTTGCTTCATACCAACAATCTCCGTGGATTCGTCCCTTGCTCACGTAAGGTATTACTTGGACGACCCAGTGCACTTGCTGGTTAGTTGTATCGAAGTTGTGAACCATGGTATTGGCACCATGTTCTTGGCGCCAATGCCAGGGAAAGAAAGAGCCATGAATTTTACATAATTAAAGTGTAATCACGATTACGCGTACCAAGTTGCTCACGTTGCCAGGGATTGTTCGAGCCTGGACATCACAATTTCGTGCACCAAGTTTTTGGCGCCGTTGCCGGGGATTGTTCGAGTTTGGACAACTGACGGTTCATCTTGTTGCTCAGATTAGGTAAAGTTCTTTTTTGTTTTGTTTTCAAAAATTTTTCAAAAACCTTTCAAAATTTTCTCACCTGTTTTCGAAAAAATTTTTTAGATTCAAAATTTTTAAGAATGAATTCTAGTGTTTCATGAAGCATGTTGAAGCCTGGCTGGCTGTAAAGCCATGTCCTATTCCTTTGGGAATGAGTATGTCAGGCGTGTCAAGTCTGAATTACATGCTGAAGCTTGGCTGGCCATTGGCCATGTCTAGTGTTTTGGACCGGAGCTTTCATTGAAAGCTTGGCTGGCTAGTGAGCTATGTCTAATTCCTGGACTGAAGCTTCAGACTAAGAATGCAAGATTCCTGGAATTCATATAAAAAATTTTGGAATCCTTATTTTTCTTTTTCATATAATTTTCGAAAAAAAAAATCCAAAAAAATTTGAAAATCATAAAAATCAAAAATATTTTTGTTTCTTGTTTGAGTCTTGAGTCATATCATAAGTTTGGTGTCACTTGCATATGCATCTAGCATTTTTCGAAAAATTTCATGCATTCATAGTGTTCTTCATGATCTTCAAGTTGTTCTTGGTAAGTCTTCTTGTTTGATCTTGATGATTTTTTGTTTTGTGTCTTTTCTTGTTTTTCATATGCATTCTTGAATTCTTAGTGCGTAAGTATTAAAGAATTCTAAGTTCGGTGTCTTGCATGTTTTCTTTGCATTAAAAATTTTTCAAAAATATGTTCTTGGTATTCATCATGATCTTCAAAGTGTTCTTGGTGTTCATCTTGAAATTCATAGCATTCTTGCATGCATTCATTGTTTTGATCTAAAAATTTCATGCATTGCATAATTTTCATGTTTTTCATAAAAATTTCAAAAATCAAAAAAATATCTTTCCCATTTTCTCTCATCAAATTCGAAAATTTGGATTGACTTTTTCAAAAATTTTTAAAATCAAATTGTTTTCATGAGTCAAATCAAATTTTCAATTTGAAAATCTTATTTTTTTCAAAATTCTTTACAAAAATCAAATCTTTTTCAAAATTCTTAGTTATTTTCGAAAATTCAAAAAAATATTTTTCAAAAATCTTTTTCTTATTTTTATATCAAATTTTCGAAAATAACATAATCAATTAATGTTTTGATTCAAAAATTTGAAGTTTGTTACTTGCTTGTTAAGAAAGATTCAAACTTTAAGTTCTAGAATCATATCTTGTGATTTCTTATGAATCAAGTCATTAATTGAGATTTTAAAAATCAAATCTTTTTCAAAACTAATTTCTATCATATCTTTTCAAAAATATCTTCTTATCTTACTTTTTTCAAAAATATGATTTCAAAAATATCTTTTCTAACCTCCTAACTTCTTATCCTTTCAAAATTTGTTTCAACTAACTAACTAACTTTTTGTTTGTTTCTTAACTTTTTTAAAACTACCTAACTAACTCTCTCTCTCTAATTTTCGAAAATATCTCCCCTCTTTTTCAAAAATTTCTTTTTAATTAACTAATTATTCTTATTTTTATTTTTGATTTTAAAAATTTTCGAAAATTACTAACATTTTTCAAAAACCATTTTCGAAAATCACTAACTCTTTTTCAAAAAAATATTTTCGAAAATTCTCCCTCTCCCATCTCATTCTATTTATTCATTCATATCCTAACATCTCATCTCACATATCTAGCCTCCTCACATTTGTGTTTCTTCCATTATATTACATTCTTTGTCTCCCCCTCTTCTTCTACTCACACAGGGATCCCTATACTGTGGTATAAAGGATCTCTATTATTATTATTATTTTTCTGTGCCTTCTTCTTTGTCATATGAGCAGGAGCAAGGATAAGAACATTCTTGTGGAAGCAGATCCAGAACCTAAAAGGACTCTGAAGAAAAAATTTAGAGAAGCTAAAATACAACAATCCAGAGATAACCTTTCAGAAATTTTCGAACAGGAAGAGGAGATGGCAGCCGAAAATAATAATAATGTAAGGAAGATGCTTGGTGACTTTACTGCACCTAATTCCAATTTACATGGAAGAAGCATCTCCATTCCTGCCATTGGAGCAAACAACTTTGAGCTGAAACCTCGATTAGTTTCTTTGATGCAGCAGAACTGCAAGTTTCACGGACTTCCATCTGAAGATCCTTTTCAGTTCTTAACTGAATTCTTGCAGATATGTGATACTGTTAAGACTAATGGAGTAGATCCTGAAGTCTACAGGCTCATGCTTTCCCTTTTGCTGTAAGAGACAGAGCTAGATTATGGTTGGATTCTCAACCCAAAGACAGCCTGAACTCTTGGGATAAGCTGGTCACGGCTTTCTTAGCCAAGTACTTTCCTCCTCAAAAGCTGAGCAAGCTTAGAGCTGATGTTCAAACCTTCAGACAGAAAGAAGGTGAATCCCTCTATGAAGCTTGGGAAAGATACAAACAGTTGACCAAAAAGTGTCCTTCTGACATGCTTTCAGAATGGACCATCCTAGATATATTCTATGATGGTTTATCTGAGCTATCAAAGATGTCACTGGACACTTCTGCAGGTGGGTCCAATCACCTAAAGAAAACGCCTGCAGAAGCTCAAGAACTCATTGACATGGTTGCTAATAACCAGTTCATGTACACTTCTGAAAGGAATCCTGTGAATAATGGGACGCCTATGAAGAAGGGAGTTCTTGAAGTTGATACTCTGAATGCCATATTGGCTCAGAATAAAATATTGAATCAGCAAGTCAATATGATCTCTCAGAGTCTGCATGGAATGCAAGCTACATCCAACAGTACTCAAGAGGCTTCTTATGCAGAAGAAGCTTATGATCCTGAGAACCCTGCAATAGCAGAGGTGAATTACTTAGGTGAACCTTATGGAAACACCTATAACTCATCATGGAGAAATCATCCAAATTTCTCATGGAAGGATCAAAAGCCTCAACAAGGCTTTAATAATGGTGGAAGAAATAGGTTTAACAATAATAAACCTTTTCCATCATCCACTCAGCAACAGACAGAGAACTCTGAACAAAATGCTTCTAATTTAGCAAATCTAGTCTCTGATCTATCCAAGGCCACTGTGAGCTTCATGAATGAAACAAGGTCTTCCATCAGAAATTTGGAAGCACAAGTGGGCCAGCTGAGTAAAAGGATCACTGAAATCCCTCCCAGTACTCTCCCAAGCAATACAGAAGAGAATCCAAAAGGAGAGTACAAGGCCATTGACATAAGCAAAATGGCCGAACCCAATGAGGGAGAGGAGGACATGAATCCCAAGGAGGAAGACCTCCTGGGACGTCCAGTGACCAATAAGGAGCTTCCCTCTGAGGAACCAAAGGAATCTGAGACTCATCTAGAGACCATAGAGACTCCATTGAACCTCCTTATGCCCTTCATGAGCTCTGATGAGTATTCCTCTTCTGAAGAGAATGAGGATGTTACTAAAGAGCAAACCGCCAAGTTTCTTGGTGCAATCATGAAGCTGAATGCCAAATTATTTGGCATTGATACTTGGGAAGTTGAACCTCCCTTGTTCATCAATGAACTGAGTGATCTGGATCAACTGACATTGCCTCAGAAGAGACAGGATCTTGGAAAGTTCATAATACCCTGTACCATAGGCACCATGATCTTTAAGGCTCTATGTGACCTTGGTTCAGGAATAAACTTCATGCCCCTCTCTGTAATAGAGAAACTGGAAATCTATGGGGTGCAAGCTGCTAAAATCTCATTAGAGATGGCAGACAATTCAAGAAAATAGGCATATGGACAAGTAGAGGACGTATTAGTAAAGGTTGAAGGCCTTTACATCCTTGCTGATTTCATAGTCCTGGATACTGGAAAGGAAGAGGACGAATCCATCATCCTAGGAAGACCTTTCCTGGCCACAGCAAGAGCTGTGATTGATGTTGACAGAGGTGAAATAGTCCTTCAATGGAATGAGGACTCCCTTGTGTTTAAAACTCAAGGATCTCCCTCTGCAACCATGGAGAGGAAGCATGAAAAGCTTCTCTAAAAGCAGAGTCAACCCAAGCCCTCACAGTCAAACTCTAAGTTTGGTGTTAGGAGGCCACAACCAAACTCTAAGTTTGGTGTTGAACTCCCATATCCAAACTCTAAGTTTGGTGTTGGAAAGTCTCAACAAAGCTCTGCACATCTGTGAGGCTCCATGAGAGCCCACTGTCAAGCTATTGACATTAAAGAAGCGCTTGTTGGGAGGCAACCCAATTTTTATTTATCTAACTATATTTTTCTTAGTTATATGTCTTTGTAGGTTCATGATCATGTGGAGTCACAAAATAAATATAAAAATTGAAAACGGAATCAAAAACAGCAGAAGAAAAATCACACCCTGGAGGAAGCATCTGTCTGGCGTTCAGCGCCAGAACAGAGCATGGTTCTGGCGCTGAACGCCCAAAATGGGCAGCTTCTGGGCACTGAACACCAGAACAGGCATGGTTCTGGCATTCAACGCCAGAAATGGCATACTAATGGGCGTTGAACGCCCAAAATGGCCACCAACCTGGCGCTGAACGCCCAGAGTTGTGTGCAAAGGCATTTTTACATGCCTAATGGGTGCAGGGATGTAAATCCTTGAACACCTCAGGATCTGTGGACCCCACAGGATCCACTCAGGATCTGTGGACCCCACAGGATCCACTCAGGACCTGTGGACCCCACAGGATCCCCACCTACCTCCACTCACTTCTTCTCACCACTCTCTTTCACACAACCACATAAACACTCTTCCCCAAAAATCCTTCACCAATCACCTCAAACCTCTCTTCCCCATCACCTCTTCACCACTCACATCCATCCACTCTTCCCCAAAAACCTACCTCATAAACTCCACCTACCTTCAAAATTCAAAACCAATTTCCCACCCAAACCCACCCATATAGCCGAAACCTTAACCCCCTCCCTTCCCTATATAAAGCCCTCCATTCTTCATCAAACTCACACAACACACCCCTCTACACTCCTCTTGGCCAAAACCACATCTCCCTCTCCCTCTCCATATTTCTTCTTCTTCTTCTTCTATTCCTTTGTTTATTGCTCGAGGGCGAGCAATATTCTAAGTTTGGTGTGGTGAAAGCATAAGCTTTTTGTTTTTCCATTACCATTGATGGCACCTAAGACCGGAGAATCCTCTAGAAAGGGGAAGGGGAAGACAAAAGCTTCCACCTCCGAGTCATGGGAGATGGAAAGATTCATCTCCAAAGCCCATCAAGACCACTTCTATGATGTTGTGGCCAAGAAGAAGGTGATCCCCGAGGTCCCTTTCAAACTCAAAAGAAATGAGTATCCGGAGATCCGACATGAAATTCAAAGAAGAGGTTGGAAAGTTCTATCAAATCCCATCCAACAAGTCGGCATCCTAATGGTTCAAGAGTTCTATGCTAATGCATGGATCACCAAGAACCATGATCAAAGTAAGAACCCGGATCCAAAGAACTATGTTACAATGGTTCGGGGGAAATACTTGGATTTTAGTCCGGAAAATGTGAGGTTGGCGTTTAACTTGCCCATGATGCAAGGAGATGAACGCCCCTACACAAGGAGAGTCAACTTTGATCAAAGGTTGGACCAAGTCCTTATGGACATATGTGTAGAAGGAGCTCAATGGAAGGTTGACTCCAAAGGCAAGCCGGTTCAACTAAGAAGATTGGACCTCAAGCCTGTAGCTAGAGGATGGTTGGAGTTTATTCAATGCTCAATCATTCCCACTAGCAACCGGTCTGAAGTTACTATGGACCGGGCCATCATCATCCAAAGCATCATGATTGGAGAAGAGGTGGAAGTTCATGAGATTATACCTCAAGAACTCTACAAGGTGGCTGACAAGTCCTCCACTATGGCAAGGTTAGCCTTTCCTCACCTCATTTGCCACCTATGCAATTCAGCTGGGATTGACATAGAGGGAGATATCCTCATTAAAGAGGACAAGCCCATCGCTAAGAAAAAGATGGAGCAAGCAAGAGAGCCCAGTCATGGAGCTCAAGAGGCGCAAGAAGCTCATTTCCATGAGATCCCGGAGATGCCTTAAATGCACTTTCCTCCACAAAATTATTAGGAGCAAATCAACACCTCCCTAGGAGAATTGAGTTCCAATATGGGACAACTAAGGGTGGAACATCAAGAGCACTCCATCAAGCTTCATGAAATAAGAGAAGATCAAAAAGCAATGAGGGAGGAGCAACAAAGACAAGGAAGAGACATAGAAGAGCTCAAGGACATCACCGGTTCCTCAAGAAGGAAACGCCACCATCACTAAAGGTGGATTCATTCCTTGTTCTTATTTCTTCTGTTTTTCGTTTCTATGTTATGTGCTTATCTGTGTTTGTGTCTTCATTACATGATCATTAGTAGTTAGTAACTGTGTCTTAAAGTTATAAATGTCCTATGAATCCATCACCTCTCTTAAATGAAAAATGTTTTAATTCAAAAGAACAAGAAGTACATGAGTTTCGAATTTATCCTTGAACTTAGCTTAATTATATTGATGTGGTGACAATGCTTCTTGTTTTCTGAATGCATGATTGAACAGTGCATATGTCTTTTGAAGTTGTTGTTTAAGAATGTTAAATATGTTGGCTCTTGAAAGAATGATGACTAGGAGACATGTTATTTGATAATCTGAAAAATCATAAAAATGATTCTTGAAGCAAGAAAAAGCAGCAAAGAACAAAGCTTGCAGAAAAAAAAAATAATAGGCGAAAAAAAAATTTAGAAAATAGAAAGAAAAAGCAAGCAGAAAAAGCCAAAAGCTCTTAAAACCAAGAGGCAAGAGCAAAAAGCCAATAACCCTTAAAAAAGCAAAAGGCAAGGGCAAATAAAAAGGATCCCAAGGCTTTGAGCATCAGTGGATAGGAGGGCCTAAAGGAATAAAATCCTGGTCTAAGCGGCTAAACCAAGCTGCCCCTAACCATGTGCTTGTGGCGTGTAGGTGTCAAGTGAGAAACTGAGACTGAGCGGTTAAAGTCAAGGTCCAAAGCAAAAAAAGAGTGTGCTTAAGAACCCTGGACACCTCTAATTGGGGACTTTAGCAAAGCTGAGTCACAATCTGAAAAGGTTCACCCAATTATGTGTCTGTGGCATTTATGTATCCGGTGGTAATACTAGAAAACAAAGTGCTTAGGGCCACGGCCAAGACTCATAAAGAAGCTGTGTTCAAGAATCATCATACTGAACTAGGAGAGTCAATAACACTATTCGAAATCTGAAGTTCCTATAGATGCCAATCATTCTGAACCTCAATGGATAAAGTGAGATGCCAAAACTATTCAAGAGGCAAAAAGCTATAAGTCCCGCTCATATGATTGAAGCTCTGTTTCATTGATAGTTTGGAATTTATAGTATATTCTCTTCTTTTTATCCTATTTGATTTTCAGTTGCTTGGGGATAAGCAACAATTTAAGTTTGGTGTTGTGATGAGCGGATAATTTATACGCTTTTTGACATTGTTTTTAGTATGTTTTTAGTAGGATCTAGTTACTTTTAGGGATGTTTTCATTAGTTTTTATGTTAAATTCACATTTCTGGACTTTACTATGAGTTTGTGTGCTTTTCTGTGATTTCAGGTATTTTTTGGCTGAAATTGAGGGACTTGAGCAGAAATCAGATTCAGAGGTTGAAAAAGGACTGCTGATGCTGTTGGATTCTGACCTCCCTGCACTCAAAGTGGATTTTCTGGGCTACAGAACTCAAAATGGCACGCTTCCAATTGCGTTAGAAAGTAGACATCCAGGGCTTTCCAGCAATATATAATAGTCCATACTTTGGCCAAGAATAGAGGATGTAAACTGGCGGTCAACGCCAGTTCTCTGCCCAAATCTGGCGTCCAGCGCCAGAAAAGGAGCCAAAACCAGAGTTGAACGCCCAAACTGGCACAAAAGCTGGTGTTCAACTCCAAGAAGGACCTCTACACGTGCAACACTCAAGCCCAGCCCAAGCACACATCAAGTGGGCCCCAGAAGTGGATTTATGCATCAATTACTTACTCATGTAAACCCTAGTGACTAGTTTATTATAAATAGGACCTTTTACTATTGTATTAGTCATCCTGGATCTTTGGATTATCTTTTGATCTATTGATCACGTTTTAGGGGGTTGGCCATCTCGGCCATGCCTGGACCTTTCACTTATGTATTTTTAACGGTAGAGTTTCTACACTCCATAGATTAAGGTGTGGAGCTCTGCTGTTCCTCAAAGATTAATGCAAAGTACTTCTGTTTTCTATTCAATTCATCTTATTTCGCTTCTAAGATATCCATTCGCACCCAAGAACGTGATGAAGGTGATGATTATGTGTGATGCTCATCACCATTCTCCCCTATGAACACGTGCCTGACAAACACTTCCGTTCTACATGAAATAAGCTAGAATGAATATCTCTTAGGTCTCCTAACCAGAATCTTCGTGGCGTAAGCTAGAATGATGGCGGCATTCAAGAGAATCCGGAAAGTCTAAACCTTGTCTTTGGTATTCCGAGTAGGATTCAATGATTGAATGACTGTGATGAGCTTCAAACTCGCGATTGTTGGGCGTTAGTGACAGACGCAAAAGGAGGGTGAATCCTATTCTAGCATGATCGGAAACCGACAGATGAATAGCCGTGCCGTGACAGGGTGCGTGAGCATATTATTCACTAAGAGGAGGGGATGTAGCCACTGACAACGGTGATGCCCTTGCATAAAGCCAGCTATGGAAAGGAGTAAGACTGATTGGATGAAGATAGCAGGAAAGCAGAGGTTCAGAGGAACGAAAAGCATCTCCATTTGCTTATCTGAAATTCCTACCAATGATTTACATAAGTACCTCTATCCCTATTCTATTATTTATTATTCGAAAACATCATTATCAATTTATATCTGCCTGACTGAGATTTGCAAGGTGACCATAGCTTGCTTCATACCAACAATCTCCGTGGGATTCGACCCTTACTCAGGTAAGGTATTACTTGGACGACCCAGTGCACTTGCTGGTTAGTTGTATCGAAGTTGTGAACCATGGTATTGGCACCATGTTCTTTGCGCCAATGCCAGGGAAAGAAAGAGCCATGAATTTTACATAATTAAAGTGTAATCACGATTACGCGTACCAAGTTGCTCACGTTTCCAGGGATTGTTCGAGCCTGGACATCACAATTTCGTGCACCAGTCATCCATAAAAACCTCTATACAGTTCTCAATAAGATCTGAAAAGATACTCATCATGCATCTTTGGAAAGTAGCAGGTGCATTACACAAGCCAAAAGGCATTCTTTTATAAGCATACGTTCCAAAGGGACATGTAAAAGTGGTTTTCTCTTGATCTTCAGGAGCTATATGAATTTGAATGTATCCTGTATAGCCATCTAAAAAGAAATAATGAGATTTACCTGACAGGCGATCAAGCATCTGATCAATGAATGGCAAGGGGTAATAATCCTTGCGAGTGGCCTGGTTGAGACGCCTATAGTCAATGCAAACTCTCCATGTATTCTGCACTCTAGTTGTCAGGAGCTCTCCGTGCTCATTCTTTATTGTTGTGACTCCAGACATCTTGGGCACCGCTTGTACTGGACTGACCCATTCACTATCTGAGATGGGGTAAATGATATCTACTTCAAGTAGCTTGGTCACTTCTTTCTTGACAACTTATAAGATGGTGGGATTCAATCTTCTTTGAGGTTGATAGACAGGCTTTGAACCTTCTTCTAAGAATATTCTGTGTTCACAAACTTGAGGGCTAATGCCTACTATATCCACCAAGTTCGATCCAATTGCTTTCTTATGTTTTCTCAGCACACTGAGTAGCTGTTCTTCTTGTTAAGAAGTGAGTTCCCTTACAATGATAACTGGGAACTTCTGCTTGTCCTCAAGGTAAGCATACTTGAGGTGTGGAGGAAGGGGCTTTAATTCTAATTTCTGCTTATAGCTAGGCTCTGGATCATCTGGGGCTGGTGATAATGGTAAAGTGTTCTCATTATTTTCAGAAAGTGTCCCCACACTTGGACCTTGCTCCATGTACTTCTCTTCTAATTCTTCCAGGTGAACTTCAGCCACAGTTTCATCAATAATGTCACACTGGAAGATAGAATGATCTTCCAGAGGATGCTTCATAGCTTTATTTAAACTAAAACTCACTGTTCTGCCATCTATCTCAAAGGAGTAAGTTCCTGAGAATGCATCCATCTTGAACTTTGAAGTCTTCAGGAATGGTCTTCCAAGCAGGATTGATGATGGTCTTCCTGAGTCATTAGGGGGCATTTCAAAGATGTATAAATCAATGGAAAATGTGAGTCCCTTAATGCTTAGTAATACATCTTCAACAATTCCAACTACTGTAATAATGCTTTTATCTGCTAACACAAAACGAGCTGCCGACCTTTTTAAGGGAGGGAGCCTCAAAGTATCATATATAGACAAAGGCATTATACAAACACACGCTCCTAAATCACACATACAGTCAGAAAATATCACACCTCCAATGGTACAGTTAACCATACATGGACCTGGATCCCTTATTTTTCAGGTATACCTCCCATTAAAGCAGATATAGAACTACGTAAAGGAATAGTTTCTAATTCATTAATCTTATCTTTATGTATGCACAAATCCTTTAGAAACTTTACGTATTTAGGTACCTGTTGAATAACATCAAAAAGGGGAACAGTTACCTCGACCTTTTTGAATATTTCTACCATTTTGGGATCAGGTTCCATCTGCTTTCTGGGCTTCCTTGCAAGTTGTGGAAAGGGGATAGGATGGGTGCGATTTGCAGCTTCTGCATCCCTTGGTGCTTCATTATGTGGTTGAGCTTCCTCTTCTTCAACTATGTCTTGTACGTCCTCTTCCTCTTCAGCATCTTCCACTTCCACCACATCCTCTGCTGGCACGTGTTCTGGTGGGCTTGGCTCCTCATGGTTCCTCTCCTGTAATGTGGTTCTGGACCTCAAAGTGATGGCATTGATGCCACCATTGGGATTAGGCAATGGTTGAGAAGGAATTCCACTGGAGCTTGAAGGTTGATGTGTGGAATTAAGTGATGAATCCATCCGGAAGACGAGAGCTTGTAAAGTTGCAGTCAAGCCATTCAGACTAGAGTTCAGCTGCACCTGCATGTCTTGTTGTCCTTGCACAAGAGAACGGAGCATCTCGTCATTTGATGAAGAATTAGAATAAGTGATCTGAGGAACTTGTTGTTGGTTGTGCTGGGTTCCTTGTGATTGTCTTAGGTGAGGTACTCTGTAAGGTTGGTTCTGATTCTGTTTTCTGTTGTTATTATTGTTATTCCACCTCTGGTTTTTATTATTGTCTCTGCCTCCTCTGTTATAGTTGTCCCTCCAGCCAGGGTTAGAATTGTCTTTCCAGCCTTGATTGGAGTTGTCCTGCTATCCATGGTTATAGTTGCTACCTTGGTTGTAGTTGCCACCTTGTTGATTGTATCCTTGATTCGGGCGGTCATAGAAGTTGTGAGTGGCTACCACAGTGTTGTCTTCCTGTTGGAGCTGCGGACATTCATCAGTATAATGACTATAATCAGCACAGATCCCGCATACTCTTTGTGGAACTAACTATTGGCTTTGTTGTGGTGGGAGAGCTGAGCTTGTTGTGCTTGTTGTTGATTCAACTGCATTTGTTTAAGTAGGTTTGTCATTTCACATACACTCTGTAGTAGTTTCAATGCTAGAAGAAACTTCGGCAACAGCCTTGGGATGGTTGTGCCTCTGTCTGTGATTCCTAGTGGACTCAGCTAAGTCGCTAATCATCTGCCATGCTTCATCTACGGTTTTGTACTTTTTCAAAGAACCATTACTAGCACCTTCCAGTGTAGTCTTATCCTGGGGGTTTGATGAGCGGATAATTTATACGCTTTTTGGCATTGTTTTTAAGTAGTTTTTAGTATGATTTAGTAAGTTTTTAGTATATTTTTATTAGTTTTTAAATAAAAATCACATTTCTGGACTTTACTATGAGTTTGTATCTTTTTTTGTGATTTTAGGTATTTTCTAGCTAAATTTGAGGGACTTGAGCAAAAATCTAATTCAGAGGCTGAAGAAGGACTGCAGATGCTGTTGGATTCTGACCTCCCTGCACTCAAAGTGGATTTTCTAGAGCTACAAAAATCCAATTGGCACGCTCTCAATTGAGTTGGAAAGTAGACATTCAGGGCTTTCCAGCAATCTATAATAGTCCATACTTTTCCCAAGTCTTGACGACGCAAACTGGCGTTCAAACGCCAACTTCCTGCCCTATTCTAAAGTTAAACGCCAGAAACAGGTTACAAATCAGAGTTAAACGCCAAAAACAGGCTACAACCTAGCGTTTAACTCCAAGAAGAGTCTCTACACATGAAAGCTCAATGCTCAGCCCAAGCACACACCAAGTGGACCCGGAAGTGGATTTCTGCATCATTTACTTATCTTATGTAACCCTAGCTACTAGTTTAGTATAAAAACTACTTTTAGTGATTTATTTCATATCTTTTGTATAATTTTATGTTTAGAGATCATGTTTAGGGGGCTGGCCATTCGGCCATGCCTTGACCACTTTCACTTATGTATTCTTCAACGGTGGAGTTTCTACACCCATAGATTAAGGTGTGGAGCTCTGCTGTTCCTCATGAATTAATGCAAAGTACTATTGTTTTTCTATTCAATTCAAGCTTATTCTTATTCTAAGATATTCATTCGCACCTAAGAACATGATGAATGTGATGATTATGTGACACTCATCACCATTCTCACCTATGAACGCGTGCCTGACAACCACTTCCGTTCTACATGAAAAAGAGCTTGAATGCAAATCTCTTAGCCCCCTGGTTCAGATCAGAGTCTTTGTGGTATAAGCTAGAATCAATTGGCAGCATTCTTGATATCCGAAATGTCTAAACCTTGTCTGTGGTATTCTGAGTAGGATCTGGGATGGGATGACTGTGACGAGCTTCAAACTCATGAGTACTGGGCGTAGTGACAGACACAAAAGGATAAACGGATCCTATTCCAGCATGAGTGAGAACCGACAGATGATTAGCCGTCCGGTGACAGTGCATTTGGACCATTTTCACTGAGAGGACGGACGGTAGCCATTAACAACGGTGATCCCCCAACATACAGCTTGCCATGGAAAGTAGTATGAAGGATTGAATGGAGGCAGTGGGAAAGCAGAGACTCAAAGGGAACAAAGCATCTCCATACGCTTATCTGAAATTCTTACCAATGAATTATATAAGTATCTCTATCTTATTTTGTGTTTATTTATATTTTAATTATCAAAATCCCATAACCATTTGAATCTTCCTGACTGAGATTTACAAGATGACCATAGCTTACTTCAAGCCGACAATCTCCGTGGGATCGACCCTTACGTAAGGTTTATTACTTGGACGACCCAGTGCACTTGCTAGTTAGTTGTGCAAAGTTGTGAATAAGAATTGAGATTATGATTGTGCGTTGACGTGACGGAAATTGGCTAATTAAGAATTGACATAAATTGTGCGTTGCAAGTATAGTTCTTAACCAAACCAGAAATCCGCTTATCAATTTAGAAGGGTTGTCACAAAAATTGAAATTAAAATACTGGGAGTATGAGTCCCAGGTCGTCTCCCAACGAGTTGCAGAAAGGTGTGCTATTTTATTAATAAGATATTTTCAGAAAGAGTTTGAGTTGAATAAATAGGAAATTAAATTGGGGAAATTAAGTAATTTAAATAAAAGCCTTGACTGGGAGTAGATTAGTTGGAAGCCCTATTCTTGTTGCAGTACTCTCAAGATTAATTGATAATTGGGGGTTGTTCTATTTAGTTATCCCTTACTAGGTAAGAGAAAGTCAAACAAGCTGGAATGCTGTTTCTATTCACAAGTCCCAATCCGCTTACTTGGAAGGATTGGCGTTAGTGACTAGAGAGCAATCCAACAATAAACCCAATTACAATTTCTCTTTTGAGCATTCCAACTCAAGGGTTCCTTTCAATTAACTCCCCATCAAGTTAGGAAACTGTTCGCTCATTGTGAATGTGGAATTCATAACATAGGAAAGGGAATTAAAGAAAGACATGATAAATAAAACTCAAAGAAATCAATTAAAAATAAAAGTAACTCTTGTATTAATAAATTCTAAAATAATCCAATAGTAAAATTGAGTAAATTAAAGGACATGGAAGAGTAAAGCCAAGTAAAGAGAACGAACTAGAATAACGAAGTCTTGGTGAGGTAATAACTCTTCTCAATATCCCAATGCAAAAAGCAATAAAAATCCTAAGAACTATGAATGTATAGAGAGAAAACCTAGAGGAGGAGTAAAACTAGATCTAAAAACTAAAAACTGTGTAGAATGAATGTTGTTTTTGGTTTCTGCATGTCCTCTGGCTCTAGTCTGCTTTTCCGGGCTGAAAACTGGGTCAAAACAGGGCCCAAAATTGCCCCCAGCGAATTCTGCAGATTATGCAGATCGCGCATGTCACGCGATTGCGTCATTCATGCGGACGCGTCATGCGGCGTTTAGCTTTGCCACGCGGGCGCGTCGTCCACGCCTCCGCATCACTTGTGCTATTCCAATCTGCGCGGTCGCGTGAGCCATGCAGCCGCGTCCCTGCGATTTCCTCTCTTCTGTGCGGTCGCGTGAGCCATGCGGCCGCGTCATTTCTCGCTGGTTATCTCCTCAATTTCTTGTGTTCCTTCCATTTTTGCAAGCTTTCTTTCCAATCTCCAATTCATTCATGCCCTATAATGCCTGAAACACTTAACACACAGATCACGGCATCGAATGGAATAAAGGAGAATTAAAATGTATAATTAAAAGTCTCTAGGAAGCAAGTTTTCAATCATGTAATAATTTTAGGAAGGAAATATAAATGCATGCTAATCATATGAATAAGTTGGTAAAGATCATGATAAAACCACGCAATTAAACACATTATAAACCATAAAATAGTGGTTTATCAACCTCCCCACACTTAAACATTAGCATGTCCTCATGCTTAGTTGAAGGAGATAAAATGAATGAGTAGGGACATGTAGAACTCGTGCAATGCAATGCAACCTATATATGTGAATGCAACTATATGATTTCTGTCCACTTGATCAATAATAAATAAGTTCTTCAAGACAAATATAAATTAAATTCCACTAATTCAATTCTTATACAGTAAGAACAGCTAAAAATGCAAGAAGATAACTCATGAAAGCAGGGAACATAAAATTTTAAGCATTGAACCCTCACTGATGGTGTATGTACACTTTAGTCTCTGTAGTGTATACGGTAATCACTCCATCCTTCTCTAATCATGCTTTCTAATTTTTGTTCTTCTCCTAATCAATCAACAACATTTGATATACCAATGCAAACATCATGAGGTCTTTTCAAGGTTGTAACGGGGCCAAGGTAATGGTAAGGATACATATATGGCTAAGTAAGCTTATAAACTGAATCTTTAATTAACCCAAGCTTTAACATAACCTATATATATATTCTATATAACTTTAGAATTCATACCTAGCTACCCAGAATTTCTCTTTCACATTCCATACTCATGTATCAACTTTTATTTTAATTTTTATCATACATGCATTGACCTTTGAATTCTTAACTTAACGTTGGGGTAATTTTGTCCCCTTATTTATTTATTGAATATTTTTTTATATATATAAGCATCAAAAATAAACATAGCTTATCAATGCACATAGATTTTGAATTCTTATAAGTTCACATGAGTAGGTACCCAAATTCCCATTATATTATCATGACACATTCCCTTATTATCTTTTGTTCCCACAATTTCCCATACTTAATTAGCACACACAATTCAATCTTAAGCTAACCAAAGATTCACTTTGGGATATATAATTGTTTTTTCGCTTAAGGCTAGTATTGTGGTAAAATATAGAACAAATGGGATTTAAAGGCTCAAAGTGGCTAACAAAGGTAATTGAAAGGGTGGGCTTAATTTGGATAAGTGAGCTAAACAATTAATGGCCTCAATCATATGCAAACATATAAATATAATAAACATTGGACATATAGGATGAAACAAAATATAGATTACAATCATAGAGAAGTAAACACACAAGAATAAAATAATTATGGTTAAATAATGTAACCATGCATAAAGTCTCAATTCTCACAGGTTGTGTGTTCTTTTGCTCAAAAATCATGTTCCAAATACAACTTCAAGCAATTTTAACGTAAAAATTTAATTAAAATTAGTGAAATTTTGTTCCAAAGATAGAGTCTTAGAAGAAACTTATTGTCTTTTCAATCAAGTGGAACATGCATGCAACTAATCTATTACTATGCAATTTATCCTATTCTATAAAAGAAAAACTAACTAAATATCCTAATTTATTGGTGTTTAGGGAAAAGAAATTACCTCCGGAAGTTAGGTATTGACCGACCTCCCCGCACTTTAGGCTTTGCGCCGTCCTCGGTGCCATCTGTCAGGAACAGGGGTGGGCTGGTAGCAATATCTCCACAGTCGGGACCATCATGGCTCCCTGTGCTAGTAAAGAAAGTGGAGTCCAGGGTGTCTGAGTCCTTGAATTTTCCCATAATCAGCTCCTTGAGGTATGTGAATCGGCGCTTGTTACGGCGCTCTCTCATCTTAGCTTTGTGTTCCTGCCGATCCAACCTTTCGAGTATCTGATGGAGCATTTGGTCTGTGGTAGGTGCTTGTGGTATGGAAAGAGGAATGTCCTGAGCCGGTTCAGTGGGCTGGCTTGTAGTGGCTGCTGAGGGTCTGATATATTTCCCATTAGGGACATATTGATCATCCCATGGAAGTATGGCTTTGGTGTCCCCAGCTCTAAAGGAGACTCCGGCTGCTGAGACGAGATCTAAGACCAAGGCGGGGAAAGGTAAGTTGCCTGCGATTTGTATGTGTCCCATGGCATTCCGGATGTGTCTTGGTAGGTTCAGAGGCTGGTCTGTAAGGATGCACCATAGTAGAACGGCCATGTCCGCAGTAAAGGAGGACTCGTAAGTGCTCGGAAAGACGTAATGGGATATGATTTGTGCCCATACGCGAGCCTCCAAGGTAAGTGCTGAAGCCAAAATTCCCTTAGGGCGGGTACGATGGTATCCGTAGATCCATCGGCTGCCAGGTAGTGCGATAACTCTGAGAACGGCGTCCCAGTTAAATTGGTACATCTGGCACTTGAGTGCGGCTTCTTGAAAGGCATCCACACCTTCTGGAATAGGGGGAAGACCTAGAGCATTTTGAATGGCCTCTTCTGTAGTGGGGACTTGCTTCTGACGGACAAAGACAGACTGCAGGGTTGGCAGGTGGAAGTTGGAGTAGAACTCGACTACCCAAGAAAGATTGACCTGCCTCGGCTGTCTCTGTAGGAAACCCTATTGTCTTTGTGCAATTTGCGGCTCAATAAAGGTAGCAATATGGTTTGGGAGGAGAAGAAGGTATTCGTTGTTGTAGCTCCTTTCTGCCAGGATGGAGAACATCTGCTCACAGTAGCGATTGGGAAATCGTGCAGTGTCCTTTGCTGGGAAGGCTTTTTCTTTATCATCAACCTTTATAATCCTCTTAAGTCTCTTTGTTGAGGGTTTAACCGTAGTTGAAGAGGATTCTGCCACTAATGCTCTTTTTGTTCCTCTTCTTGCTGTTGATTTGGGAGTAGCTTTATCTTTTTCTTTCTTGGTGGCCATTCTGAAAAAGGGAAGAGAAAGTAAATTAAATTCAAAGAGATAGAGTAAGGAAGAGAATGGAAAAGGGGTGGTTATGAATGCACAGTAAAAGGTAAATGATGTTATCACATGGTCATGACTACATGTGGAAAGTCATCAATGGAAAATAGTTAGTGCATATAATGACAAGTGAATGCAAGGTGTTTATTGGCATGTTGGCAAAGGCATGAGTAGCATAGATCAAGCATCACTCGTAATAAACCATTAGATTTGTATTGACAATTATTTATAACGAATAAAATATAAAAGGGATTTTGTGAAAAACGGGCATTTAATAGTAGAGTAGAACAACGGAGAAAAGTGCAAAATGCCATATGGGCTTTTTCACAAACATATAGCATGCATGATAATTAAGTTATTGAAAGTATGAAATTGAACATGCAAGCATCCTTTGAAAAAGTAATATATAATTGTCAAACAAATTTATAACAATCCACAAGCATATAATGAGAAATAATGACTCACATAAATTTATAACACCAATTAAAAAGGAAAAAGAAAGAAAAAGAAAATATGAATAATGAAGGTAAAATGAAAAGAAAAGAAGATAACAGATAAAATTAAGAAGAATAATAGAAAAGTAAAGAGAGAAGAAGAAAAAGAAAACCTTGTTAATGGGGGAAAGAGAGAGAGAGAGAGAGAGAGAGAGAGAGAAAGAGAGAGAAAGAGAGAGTGAGGGTGTAAAAAGTGAGAAAGAAAGAAGAAAGGGGAAGGAAGAAATAAGGAAGGAAAAGAGAAAATAGGATTTGAGGAGAAAAAGATAAGATAAGTGGCAAATCAGGGAAGTTGTGCGGCGCAATCGACGTGGTCGCGTGGGGAACGCGGTCGTGTGACTTGCGCTGATACTGATTGACGCGGTCGCGTCGGTCACGCGGTTGCGTGACCAATTTTAGGCTAATGGCGCGAGGGCAGCCTCGCGCTCGCACAACTCTCTGTTCAAAATCATGAAATGCCAAATATTGGGTGACGCGATCACGTGGGGCATGCAATCGCGTGAGTGGTCAATTATTGGGATTTGACGCGATCGCGTCGGTCACGTGGCCGCGTGGAAAGGATTATGCGTCCAGCACCAATCCAGCACCACTCTAGCACAACTTTCGGTCGTGCACCCCTTTTTACGTCGAAGTCCAGGTCATGCGGCCGCGTGCGGCACGCGGTCGCGTGGGAGGCCAGTATTCCCACTCGACGCGGACGCGTCAGCGACGCGGTCGCATGGGATGATTTGTGCCATTGGCACGCCTCCAGCCACGCTCTTGCTTGACTCTCTGTTTGTTTTTTATTTTCTCCCATCTCCTAGTGATGCGGACGCGTCAATGATGCGGTCGCGTCACATAACATTTATTTTAAAAAATAAAAGTATGTAAATGCAGATGCATGAAATGTACTAATAAAGAGAAGAGTTATTGAATAGGAAAATTAAAGATAAAGAAAGGAACGATCATACCATGGTGGGTTGTCTCCCACCTAGCACTTTGCTTTAACGTTCGTAAGTTGGATGCTCCATCATGCATAGCAACTTAGGTTCATTCCTGGCTTTCAGACCTTTATCATGTCCTAGAATACTCACTGTGATTGCATCCCATGAGACTTTTATTCATTGATCCTTTTGTTGTCATTTCCGGCTTTATTTTTGTTCTTAGGCTTAGTGCTCTGTAAGGGGGCAACTCTTTAAAATAAGCTTTCAGCCAACACTCCCGAACCAGTTGGTTCAAGGTGCTAGGTGTTGAAGCACCCCTAAGGACTTACTTGCTCAAGTCTCTCCCCCATACATACACACCGCAGACACATAGTTAATTTGTTTTCTTTTCTTGAGACCTTGGTGTCCAGCACCTCTTTGGGTTACTAAATGCTCTGTAGTGAGGGTTACTCTTGATAGCGGACCTTCAGCTGATAATCCCGGGATTGTTAACCCAAGTTACCAAGTGATAAAGCACCCTAAAGAGCTTATTCATCCAAGTAGATCCCTCACACAGGAGCACCACAGACACATGCTTCAAGATTAAAACCATTGGTGCCTAGCCTTATTGCTTACTTTTTTTCTTTTATTCTTCCACTTTCATTGTTCTTTCCCTCTTTCTTATTAGGATCTTCTTATTTAGCTAGTCTCATGGGGTGTGTCTCAAGCATAGTATTCATGACAGATAGTTGTCTTCCCACCCTTGTGGTTGAACCAACTTAGCTAACTTATGACCACACCACAAACTCATGAACTCATTCCATAGTATGAAATCTACTCTGGTCTTTTAAAAACACTCATTCTCCTTTCATTTGATTCAAAAGGACAAGCATACAAGTAAGTAAGGAGATGATGCAGTAATGACATTCAGACTAGCAAACACAGTCCTAATCAACAAAAAGCTTTAAAAGACAGAATTGACATGCTTATTCACAGGGAGAAATCACACATGCATACAAAGAAAATAGAAGACAATCATGCAAATTAAAGTGCTGGAAATAAGTAAGAGGAGAAAGGAACTTTACCACCTTGTATTTTATCTTCCTTGTTGTTGCCCTTTTCCTCCTATTCTTCCCCTTCCCACACCAGACATAGAATGATTGCTTATACTCAAGCAACAATTAAAACAGTGGTGACGGGATTTATGATGGATCATGAATGTCTTAAAATAAAGTGTGAGTATGCATGTGTTTCAACAAGCAAGATTATGGAACACAACAAAAGCACAAGAAGTAAAACAGAGACAATGTTATTGCATTGATGAGTGGTGTTGGCATGGTACTTTGCATGAAAGTTAAGTGGCAACACCAAACTTAGTGTGCCACTGTCGATTTAGACTGTTGCAAGTACCCAGTGAAGATTGGAAATCAAATTGTTGCATGGCAACACCAAACTTAGAGTGCAATCATATGCCAAATTATTGAAAGTAAACTAAGAAAAGCAAGAAAATGTTACCTACGGTTGGGTTGCCTCCCAACAAGCGCTCTTTTAATGTCATTAGCTTGACATGTTGTTCACAACTTTCTTCCGCTTCTTCCAGTTTGTTAAGAGGAATGACCTCAAGAGGAAAGAGGAGCCAGTTAATACCCCTTGTTTTTAGTGCCTCTCCCCAGCAAGCCTTCTTCTGTTGTTAGCTTGAGTAAACTTGCTTGTTGGGGTAGGGGTGGGATGGCTTTTGGTTGACCTTTTTTTCTTCATGAATATTGTCCTTCTTTTCTTGGTTACCATCCTTTTGTTAGTGTTCATGTTGATTGCCTTTACCACCTTGATTTCAGGATTTGGGTATTGTATGATGGGTGGAGCATCCTCTTCATCAAGAACCTCTTGAATTGGTGGTTCAATGAACTCACCCTCTATGCAACTCTCTGTTTCATTGGAGTGTGGGCTCCCTTGATTGACTTCCTCCATTGTTCTTGACCTTTGAATGAACTCCTCTATTTCTGGAGAGAGTGAAGTGGTCTCTCTTTGTGCTCTCAGCTCTTCAATGCATTGTTCTTCAGAATAGAGTTGTGTATTCTGTCTCAATTTTTCTTCATGGTCCCTTCTTGCTATTTTCTCCTCTTTGTTTGTCTTTATTATTTCTTCAAGGAGGAGCTCTATCCTAACGAGTCTCTCTTCTTCTCTACTTCTTTTGAGCTCTTCCATGAAGAGTTCCATCCTAGTAAGTCTATCTAAAGGTGGTTGGGTAGGTTGTAATGGTTGGGCGGGGTTGGTTTGTGAATGGAATTGGTTGTTTTGTGGTTGTGTGTTCTGAAAGTGGTATGACTCTTGTGGGTAGTGGATTGAGTTTTGTGGATGGTGAAATGAATTGTATGGATTTTGGATAGACTTTTGTGCTGAGGCATACTCAAATGATGAAGGATTTAGGCATGTGAAAGTTGGAGGAGAGGTTGTATAATTGAGAGGTGATGGCTCTTGATGAATGGGGTATGAATGAGTGAAATCTCTTTGGTTTTGATCTTCCCAGGTACAACTTGAGTAGTGATCAAAGTCATCAAAATATGAACCATTTTGTGACCCTGGGAAGTACCCCATTTTAGTTTTTATCTTCATCTTTATTTTTCTGCACTTTCTTTCTTTTCTATTTTTATAGAGCAATGATCAATTAACTCTTTACATTGGGTGAGAGAGCTCTATTGTGATTCAATGGATCAATTATAGTTCTTATTCTTCTTCTTCTTTCTTTTCTCTTGATTTTACTTGAAAGCTTTCGGTCTTCATCCAATTGGGTAGTTATCTTGGAAAAGAAGCTATTCATACTTGGATCTCTTCTGAACCTTGAAAGAGGAATGAAGAGATCAAGCTAGAAATGCTTTCTCATGCTGGACCAAATTGGGTTTGGATGGATATGTGACTATAATCCTCTCAATACTTGATTTGGGAAATGCATGTGGTATAATCAGTGACCATACTTCATCTCTTCTCATGAGCAATTGACCAAGGAATTGGCTATTGATCAAGATATGAGAGATTGAATTACAAGAAATTGTAATTCAATCGCTTAAGATTGCCAAGGAGATCAATGAGTGCATTGATTGAGGAAGAGATGAGAATGAACATAATCCGGAGGATTGCAATATCTCTTGATCCCAATGTTCATTTTATTTTTAGTTCTTATATTTACTTTTCTTGCCATTTTACTTTTCTGCACTTTATTGCTTTCTTTACTTTTCTGTCAATTTACAATTCCTGCTGCTCATCATCCAAATCTGAACCGTCTAACTAGGATAATCAATTAACCATTGATTGCTTAATCCGTTAATCTCTGTGGGATTCGACCTCACTCTATTGTGAGTTTTACTTGACAACAATTCGGTACACTTGCCAAAGGGAGATTTGTTGAGAGACAAGTTTTCCATGCATCAAGTTTATGAATGGTTAAGTGGGTATATTGCTAACCTCATCTACTCAGAATTACTGTTAGTTGTGGGTGATGCAATAAAATAAGAACAGTTAGTTAGCAAGAGAAAATAAAGAAATAAAAGAAAACAAAGACAAAAGAAAAGTGTCTAATCTAGTAAATCAATCAACTGGTAGTTTGTTAATCATAATTAATACCCGGCAACGGCGCCATAAACTTGATGCACGGAAAACTTGTCTCTCAACAAATCTCCCTTCGGCAAGTGTACCAAATTTGTCGTCAAGTAAAAACTCACAATAGAGTGAGGTCGAATCCCACAGGGATTGATTGATCAAGCAACTTTAATTAGAAGAATGTTCTAGTTGAGCGAATTCAGAATTTGGTTTGAGAGTTGCAGAAAATAAAATGGCGGGAATGTAAATAACAGAAAAGTAAATGCTAGAATTAAAGGACTGGAAGTAAATGACTGAAAATAAATTGCAGAATTGTAAATGGGAATGGGGGATTTGCTCATAAAAGTAAATGGCAGAAATTAAAGAGAATGGGTAAGATCAGAGATGGGGAGTTCATTGGGCTTAGGAGATGTTGCAATTCTCCGGATCAAGTTCATTTTCATCTCTTCCTCAATCAATGCACTCATTGATCTCCTTGGCAATCTTAAGTGATTGAATTACAATTTCTTGCAATTCAATCTCTCAAATCTTGATCAATAGCCAATTCCTTGGTCAATTGCTCATGAGAAGAGATGAAGTATGGTCACTGATTATACCACATGCATTTCCCAAATCAAGTATTGAGAGGGTTATAGTCACAAACCCATCCAAACCCAATTTGGTCCAGCATGAGAAAGCATTTCTAGCTTGATCTCTTCATTCCTCTTTCAAGGTTCAAAAGAGATCCAAGTTTGAATAGCTTCTCTTCCAAGATAACTACTCAATTGGATGAAGATCGAAAGCTTTCAAGTAAAATCAAGAGAAAAGATAGAAGAAGAATAATGAAAATTAGTATTAATCCATCAAATTACAACAGAGCTTCCTAACCCAATGAAAGGGGTTTAGTTGTTCATAGCTCTTGAAAATGAAAACAAAGATGGAGAATACATCATAAAACTCGAAAATGCAGAGAAAGTAAAATACAGAGAGTAGTTCTCTTTTTCCAGCCTCCAGAACTCCTTTTACAATTCAAAGCTACTCCTATATATACTACTCTTCTCAGCTTCTAGTTTGCTCTTCAAGTCTTGGGCCTTTGGATCTTGAGTTTGAAGCAGTTCTTTTCTTCATTTGGGCTTGGCTTTACTTGCAGAGAGAAAGTGCTAAGTGGGCAGAGACTTCAGCTCAGGGCGTTAGGGGTGTTAACATTTATTGAAAGTATAAGTTCGAGAACGTTAGTGACACTTAACATTTTCACTAACGTTCCAATGTACCCCTTTGCCTCACGTTAGAGCCCACGTTAACTATGTTAACATGGCTTCTAACGTGGCCTTGCCAACCTTCGAGAACGTTAGTGACACTCAACATTGTCACTAACGTTCCAGTGTGCCCCTTTTTGCTTCACGTTAAAGCTCCACGTTAACTAGGTTAACGTGGCTTCTAACGTGGCATTGCCAACCTTCGAGAACGTTAGTGACACTCAACATTGTCACTAACGTTCCAATGTGCCCCTAGATCTCACGTTAGAGTCCACGTTAACTAGGTTAACGTGGCTTCTAACGTGGCCATTCTTAGCCATCCCAATGTTAGTGACAATGTTGAGTGTCACTAACATTGGCTCATCATTCATTCCTCATCGTTAGCTTCCACGTTAACTAAGTTAACGTGGAAGTTAACGTGGCTCCTTGGGGGGTTGTGTGGTTGCTTCCAATGTTAGTGACAATATTGAGTGTCACTAACGTTGGCGACAACTCTAACTTCTTACGTTAGCTCCCACATTAACCAAGTTAACGTGGGAGTTAACGTGGTGTGTTGCATCCTTAGGCTAATGTTAGTGACAATGTTGAATGTCACTAAAGTTGGCTTCTCTTCCCCCTTTAACGTTAGAAGCCACGTTAACTAGGTTAACGTGGGCTCTAACGTGGCCACTCATGAGTGTTTGCCAACGTTAGTGACAATGTTAAGTGTCACTAACGTTAGCTCAACTTCCCTTTTCCACGTTAGAGTTCACGTTAACTTAGTTAACATGATTCTTAACGTGGGCAATGATGGCTATGAGAGTGTCATTGGCAATCACTTTTCTCATTAACCTTGCAAGTTTCCTCCCTTTCCTTGCTTCTTTCGGTCCTGAAATCAAACAATAGAGTGCATCAAAGTTCTAGTCCAAGTCATGGGCAATGCAACATACAATTTGTCACTAAACTTATGCAAAATCCTCATGAAATAATGTAAAATGCACAATGTATGCTTGAGTCAAGGTGTAAGTGAATATCTACCCAAAACTAGCTTATTTCCTAAGAAAATGCATGAAACTAACCTAAAAACAGTAAAAAAAAGCTAAGTGAAACTGGCCAAGATGCCCTGGCATCACAACACCAAACTTAAAGCTTGCTTGTCCCTAAGCAAGTACTGGAACAAGAGAATGATGAATGGAATGCCAAGAGAAATGAGTCATTCTTGTGGAAGTCATGTCCCTGGTTTTATGGTGGTTTCATGCATAGCAACTTAGGTTCATTCCTGGCTTTCAGACCTTTATCATGTCCTAGAATACTCACTGTGATTGCATCCCATGAGACTTTTATTCATTGATCCTTTTGTTGTCATTTCAGGGTTTATTTTTGTTCTTAGGCTAAGTGCTCCGTAAGGGGGCAACTCTTTAAAATAAGGTTTCAGCCAACACTCCCGAACCAGTTGGTTCAAGGTGCTAGGTGTTGAAGCACCCCTAAGGACTTACTTGCTCAAGTCTCTCCCCCACACATACACACCACAGGCACATAGTTTATTTATTTTCTTTTCTTGAGACCTTGGTGTCCAGCACCTCTTTGGGTTACTAAATGCTCTGTAGTGAGGGTTACTCTTGATAGTGGACTTTCAGCTGATAATCACGGGTTAGTTAACCCAAGTTACCAAGTGATAAAGCACCCCAAAGAGCTTATTCATCCAAGTAGATCCCTCACACAGGAGCACCACAAACACATGCTTCAAGATTAAAACCATTGGTGCCTAGCCTTATTGCTTACTTTTTTTCTTTTATTCTTCCACTTTCATTGTTCTTTCCCTCTTTCTTATTAGGATCTTCTTATTTAGCTAGTCTCATGGGGTGTGTCTCAAGCATAGTATTCATGACAGATAGTTGTCTTCCCACCCTTGTGGTTGAACCAACTTAGCTAACTTATGACCACACCACAAACTCATGAACTCATTCCATAGTATGAACTCTACTCTGGTCTTTTAAAAATACTCATTCTCCTTTCATTTGATTCAAAAGGACAAGCATACAAGTAAGTAAGGAGATGATGCAGTAATGACATTCAGACTAGCAAACACAGCCCTAATCAACAAAAACCTTTAAAGGACAGAATTGACATGCTTATTCACAGGGAGAAATCACACATGCATACAAAGAAAATAGAAGACAATCATGCAAATTAAAGTGCTGGAAATAAGTAAGAGGAGAAAGGAACTTTACCACCTTGTATTTTATCTTCCTTGTTGTTGCCCTTTTCCTCCTATTCTTCCCCTTCCCACACCAGACATAGAATGATTGCTTATACTCAAGCAACAATTAAAACAGTGGTGACGGGGTTTATGATGGATCATGAATGTCTTAAAATAAAGTGTGAGTATGCATGTGTTTTAGCAAGCAAGATTATGGATCACAACAAAAGCACAAGAAGTAAAACAGAGACAATGTTATTGCATTGATGAGTGGTGTTGGCATGGTACTTTGCATGAAAGTTAAGTGGCAACACCAAACTTAGTGTGCCACTATCGATTTAGACTGTTGCAAGTACCCAGTGAAGATTGGAAATCAAATTGTTGCATGGCAACACCAAACTTAGAGTGCAATCATATGCCAAATTATTGAAAGTAAACTAAGCAAAGCAAGAAAATGTTACCTACGGTTGGGTTGCCTCCCAACAAGCGCTCTTTTAATGTCATTAGCTTGACATGTTGTTCACAACTTTCTTCCTCTTCTTCCAGTTTGTTAAGAGGAATGACCTCAAGAGGAAAGAGGAGCCAGTTAATGCCCCTTGTTTTGAGTGCCTCTCCCCAGCAAGCCTTCTTCTGTTGTTAGCTTGAGTAAACTTGCTTGTTGGGGTAGGGGTGGGATGGCTTTTGGTTGACCTTTTCTTCTTCATAAATATTGTCCTTCTTTTCTTGGTCACCATCCTTTTGTTAGTGTTCATGTTGATTGCCTTTACCACCTTGATTTCAGGATTTGGGTATTGTATGATGGGTGGAGCATCCTCTTCATCAAGAACCTCTTGAATTGGTGGTTCAATGAACTCACCCTCTATGCAACTCTCTGTTTCATTGGAGTGTGGGCTCCCTTGATTGACTTCCTCTATTGTTCTTCACCTTTGAATGAACTCCTCTGTTTCAGGAGAGAGTGAAGTGGTCTCTCTTTGTGCTCTCAGCTCTTCAATGCATTGTTCTTCAGAATAGAGTTGTGTATTCTGTCTCAATTTTTCTTCATGGTCCCTTCTTGCTATTTTCTCCTCTTTGTTTGTCTTTATTATTTCTTCAAGGAGGAGCTCTATCCTAATGAGTCTCTCTTCTTCTCTACTTCTTTTGAGCTCTTCCATGAAGAGTTCCATCCTAGCAAGTCTATCTAAAGGTGGTTGGGTAGGTTGTAATGGTTGGGCGGGGTTGGTTTGTGAATGGAATTGGTTGTTTTGTAGTTGTGTGTTCTGAAAGTGGTATGACTCTTGTGGGTAGTGGATTAAGTTTTGTGGATGGTGAAATGAATTGTATGGATTTTGGATAGACTTTTGTGCTGAGGCATACTCAAATGATGAAGGATTTAGGCATGTGAAACTTGGAGGTGAGGTTGTATAATTCAGAGGTGATGGCTCTTAATGAATGGGGTATGGATGAGTGAAATCTCTTTGGTTTTGATCTTCCCAGGTACAACTTGAGTAGTGATCAAAGTCATCAAAATATGAACCATTTTGTGACCCTGGGAAGTACCCCATTTCATGTTCTTGATACTCCCACCCACCATGAGCATAGTAAAGTGAATCTTTCTGTGGTGGTGGCGAGATTCCCATAAAATTTGATTGACTAAAATATGATGGATGCTCCTTTCTTTCCTGCAGAAAGCTCTGTCTCAAACAATAATCACCAAAAGAAATTGGAATCTCCATTGTCACAGATGAGGAAATTTTCAGTGAGGCAATATCACAAACAGTTAGTTAGCAAGAGAAAATAAAGAAATAAAAGAAAACAAAGACAAAAGAAAAGTGTCTAATCTAGTAAATCAATCAACCGGTAGTTTGTTAATCACAATTAATCCCCGGCAACGGCGCCATAAACTTGATGCGCGGAAAATTTGTCTCTCAACAAATTTCCCTTCGGCAAGTGTATCGAATTGTCGTCAAGTAAAACTCACAATAGAGTGAGGTCGAATCCCACAGAGATTAACAGATTAAGCAATCAATGGTTAATTGATTATCCTAGTTAGACGAATTATAATGGAGTCATAAGTAACAAGGAAATGTAAATTGACAGAAAAGTAAAGAAAGCAATAAAGTGCAGAAAAGTAAAATGACAAGAAAAGTAAATGTAAGAACTAAAAATAAAATGAACATTGGGATCAAGAGATATTGTAATCCTCCGGATCATGTTCATTCTCATAATCTCTTCCTCAATCAATGCACTCATTGATCTCCTTGGCAATCTTAAGTGATTGAATTACAATTTCTTGTAATTCAATCTCTCAAATCTTGATCAATAGCCAATTCCTTGGTCAATTGCTCATGAGAAGAGATGAAGTATGGTCACTGATTATACCACATGCATTTCCCAAATCAAGTGTTGAGAGGATTATAGTCACATATCCATCCAAACCCAATTTGGTCCAGCATGAGAAAGCATTTCTAGCTTGATCTCTTCATTCCTCTTTCAAGGTTCAGAAGAGATCCAAGTATGAATAGCTTCTTTTCCAAGATAACTATCCAATTGGATGAAGACCGAAAGCTTTCAAGTAAAATCAAGAGAAAAGAAAGAAGAAGAAGAATAAGAACTACAATTGATCCATTGAATCACAATAGAGCTCTCTAACCCAATGTAAAGAGTTAGTTGATCATTGCTCTACAAAAATAGAAAAGAAAGAAAGTGCAGAAAAGTAAAGATGAAGATTAAAACTAAAATTGAAACTTCAGAATTCATAAATGAAAAGTGCAAAGAAAAGAAAGAAAAGGAAAAGTGTGTGAGGGGAGGGAGTCCGAAGACCCCTCTCTAATCCCTCCTTCCAGAATTCCCAGCCTCGTCTAGCCTCAGATGATTTCAATGTAAAAACTAAGGCCTTTATATAGGCTCTCCTAAATTACAAAATGAAATTAAAAGCAAATTACAATTAAATGAAAATTCCTATTCTAGATGCTTCTTGTGGCCTTGATTGGTTGACAATTGTGGGCTTGCTTGCTTGAGCTTTGAAGTGGGCTTGAGAGAGAAGTGAGTCAAGTTGAGGTCTAGGTGCTAAAGTTAGTGCCAAAGTTAGCCAAACTAACGCTACAAGTGTGGCGTTAGTGCTGAAGTTATTGTGGCTAACGTTGCACTTGCTGCCCAGTTGGTGTTTTTGGGGCTTAAAAGATACCTCTTGTTTGTACTCCAATTTCATGCCCACTATAGAGTATTAGATATCGTTGGAAAGCTCTGAATGTCAGCTTTCTAACGCAACTGAAATCACCTCAATTGGACCTTTGTAACTCAAGTTATGCCCCTCTGAAGTGGACATGGTCGCTGGCATATATGCCAACGTTACTGGAAATGTTGATTGCCAATAACATTAGCGATTTCCCGTTTCTGAAGCTCAAACATAGTGTCCACCCCATACTATTATATATCGTTTGAAAGCCCTGGATGTCTACTTTTCAATTCCTTTGGAAGCGCATCATTTGGAGCTCTACAACTCGAGTTATACTTCTTGGAAGGTGAAGAGGTCAGTTGGCCTAAATACAGGCTGATACCATGTTCATCATTGCACTTTTGGGGCAGGTTTTCTTCCTCAAATTTAGTGTCAACCATGTAGTGCCATATATGCTTGGAAAGCTCTGGAATCCTACTTTCCAATGCCACTGATATCACCTCATTTGGAGCTTTGTGGCTCAAGTTATGCGTGTTTGAAGAAGGCATGGTCAGGCTGCCAGGTGGGACTTTTGCCCACGTTAACTACCATGTTAACTAAGTTAACGTGGGAGTTAACGTGGCTTATTGGGGGCTTGTGAGTTCACTCCAACGTTAGTGAGAATGTTTGGTGTCACTAACGTTGTCGATCACCACCTTTCTCCACGTTAGCTTCGACGTTAACTAAGTTAACGTGGGAGTTAACGTGGCTTTGTTGTAACTTGGGCCAACGTTAGTGACAATGTTGAATGTCACTAACGTTGGCTTTCCTCCTTTCTTCTTAACGTTAGAGGCCACGTTAACTAAGTTAACATGGGAACTAACGTGCCCACTTATGAGCTTGGTCCAACGTTAGTGATAATGTTAAGTGTCACTAACGTTGGCTCCATTTCCTTTCTTCAAAGTTAATGCCACTAGCTTTTCCCATTAACGTTGGGGCTTTCCTTCCTTCCACGTTAGTGCCTACGTTAGTGTAACTAACGTAGCCACTAACGTGGCTCTTCTCTTCTTCGTTTGGCCTGAAATCAATCAAACAAAGTGCATCAAAGTTTTGCTCTTAATCATGGATCATGCATCATCCAATTTATCATATAATTCATGCAAAATCCTAATGAAATCATGTAAAATGCACAATGTATGCTTGAATCAAGATGTAAGTGAATATCCACCCAAAACTAGCTTATTTCTTAAGAAAATGCATGAAACTACCTTAAAAACAGTAAAGAAAAGGTCAGTGAAACTGGCCAAGATGCCCTGGCATCACTCCATTAGCTCAATCTTTGGCTATGTGGGGATCTTCCAAGAGGAAGATCTCGAGCTCCTTGTTTTTCTTCAGCTGCTCACCATGGTACAGCTTTAAACGATGTCCATTAACTTTGATAAGTTCAGAGCTTGAAGGATGGCTTAGGTGATAAACTCCGTACGGTTCGGCCTTCTCTACTCTGTATGGACCTTCCCATCTTGATCTCAACTTGCCTAGCATAAGCCTTAGTCGAGATTTGTAAAGGAGGACTAAATCCCCAGGTTGGAACTCTTTCCTCCTGATGTGCTGATCATGTACCGCCTTCATCTTCTCCTTGTATAGTCTTGAGTTCTCATAAGCTTCCAGGCGAAGGCTTTCTAATTCTTGCAGTTGTAATTTCCTTTCAGCTCCAGCTTTCTCAATTCCCATGTTGCACTCCTTTACTGCCCAAAAGGCTTTGTGCTCTATTTCAACAGGGAGATGACAAGCTTTTCCATAAACTAAGCGGAAAGGACTCATCCCAATAGGTGATTTGTATGCGGTTCTGTACGCCCAAAGTGCATCTTGTAGCCTGGTGCTCCAGTCTCTTCTATGAGGTTTGACTATCTTCTGCAAGATACGCTTTATCTCTCTATTTGACACCTCAGCTTGCCCATTAGTCTGAGGATGGTAGGCTGTTGCAACCTTATGAGTTATTCCATGCTTCTTCGTTAATCCTGTTAGTCTCCTGTTACAAAAATGGGTGCCTTGATCGCTCACGATTGCTCGTGGTGATCCAAAGTGACAAATAATGTGGTTTCTCACAAAGAAAACAATAGTGTTAGCATCATCAGTGCGGGTAGGAATTGCTTCCACCCATTTGGAAACATAATCCACAGCTAACAATATATAAAAATAACCATTAGAATTTGGAAATAGACCGATGAAGTCAATGCCCCAAACATCAAAAATTTCACAAAAAAGCATAATTTGTTGAGGCATCTCATCCCTCCTGGATATATTACCAAATTTCTGGCATGGGAAACAAGATCTACAAAATTCAGTAGAGTCTCTAAAAAGAGTAGGCCACCAAAATCCACAGTCTAAGATTTTTCTAGCAATTCTTTGAGGGCCAAAATATCCTCCACTCTCAGATGAGTGACAGGCCTCTAAGATGGACTGGAATTTTGATTGAGACACACACCGTCTAATTACCTGGTCAGCACCACATCTCCGTAAATATGGGTCATCCCATGTATAATATTTAGACTCGCTTTTCAGCTTGTCTCTTTGATGCTTAGAAAAGTTTGGAGGAAAGGTACGACTAACTAGATAATTAGCTACAGGTGCATACCAAGGGACTATCTCAGATACTGCTTGCAGGTTATCAAATGGAAAATTATCAGCTATAAGAGTGGGGTCATCTAAAATGTGCTCAAGGCGACTCAAGTGGTCTACCACTAAATTCTGGTTACCACTCCTATCCTTAATTTCTAAATCAAATTCTTGTAATAGCAGTATCCAACGTATAAGCCTTGGTTTGGACTCCTTCTTAGCTGATAGATACTTTAGAGCTGCATGGTCTGAGTATACTACTACCTTCGTACCAAGTAAATAGGCTCAGAATTTATCCAGAGCAAAAACAATAGCAAGAAGCTCTTTCTCAGTAGTAGTGTAATTGGACTGTGCTGCATCTAGAGTTTTAGACGCATAAGCAGTAACAAAAGGATCCTTACCTTCACGCTGAGCCAATGCTGCTCCTACTGCATGGTTGGAAGCGTCGCACATTATTTCGAATGGCTAGTTCCAGTCTGGTCCTCTCACAATTGGAGCTTAAGTCAGGGCGGTCTTCAGCTTATCAAACGCTTGTTTGCAATTTTCACTGAACTCGAACTCAATATCTTTCTGTAGTAGCCTGGATAAGGGAAGCGCTACCTTACTGAAGTCCTTAATGAATCTCCTATAAAAACCTGCATGGCCAAGGAACGAACGGACTTCCCTCAAAGAAGAGGGGTAAGGTAAACTAGAAATAACATCCACCTTTGCTGGATCTACAGAAATGCCAGTATTAGACACAACATGTCTTAGTACAATACCTTGTTTAACCATAAAGTGACATTTTTCAAAATTTAATACGAGGTTTGTACTAACACATCTATCTAATACTCTAGATAATCCATCTAAGAAAAGACTAAAGGAATCGCCATAAACACTAAAATCATCCATAAAAACTTCCATACAGTCCTCAATAAGATCAGAGAAAAGACTCATCATGCACCTTTGGAAGGTAGCTGGTGCATTGCACAAGCCAAAGGGCATTCTCTTGTAAGCATAAGTCCCAAAAGGACATGTAAAAGTAGTCTTCTCCTGATCCTCAGGAGCTATATGAATCTGGAAATAGCCTGTGTAACCATCTAAAAAATAATAATGTGATTTACCTGACAGGCGATCCAGCATTTGATCAATGAATGGAAGAGGATAGTGATCCTTACAGGTTGCTTGGTTGAGGCGTCTGTAGTCAATGCAGACCCTCCAAGCGTTCTGTACTCTGGTTGCTCTGAGCTCTCCATGCTCATTCTTTACTGTAGTGACTCCAGACGTCTTTGGTACTACTTGTACTGGGCTTACCCATTCACTGTCTGAGATGGGATAGATGATATCTGCCTCCAGTAGTCTGGTCACTTCCTTTTTGACAACCTCTAAGATAGTGGGGTTCAATCTTCTCTGGGGTTGACAAACGGGCCTTGCTCCCTCTTCTAAAAATATTCTGTGCTCACATACTTGGGGGTTGATGCCTACTATATCTGCCAAACTCTACCCAATTGCCTTCTTGTGCCTCCTCAGCACACTAAGTAACTGCTCTTCTTGTTGAGAAGTGAGTTCCCTTGCAATGATAACTGGACACTGTTGCTTGTCCTCAAGGTAAGCATATTTGAGGTGTGGAGGAAGGGGTTACAAGTGTAACTTCTGATCATGGTCAGGCTCTGGGTTGTCTGGAGCTGGTAACAATGGTAAAGCACTGTCATTGTCCTCTGAGAATGTCCCCACACTTGGAACTTGTCCTGTGTGCTTCTCCTCTAATTCCTCCTGGTGAACTTCAGCTACAGTTTCATCTATGATGTCACACTGGAAGATAGAATGATCTTCTGGAGGGTGCTTCATAACTCCATTCAGATTGAAACTTACTAATCGGCCATCTATTTCAAAAGAGTATGTTCTTGAAAAAGCATCCAATTTGAACTTTGATATCTTCAGGAAAGGTCTTCCAAGTAGGATTGATGATGGCTTCTCTGAGTCATTTTGGGGCATCTCCAGAATATAAAAATCAGTGGGGAATGTGAGTCCCTTAATGCCCACTAATACATCTTCAGCAACTCCAACCACTGTAATAATGCTCTTATCTGCTAACACAAAACGAGCTGCCAACCTTTTTAAGGGAGGGAGCCTCAAAATATCATATATAGACAAAGGCATTATACTCACACATGCTCCTAAATCACACATGCAGTCAGAAATTATCACACCACTAATAGTACAATTAACTATACAAGGACCTGGATCACTACACTTTTCAGGTAAACCTCCCATTAAAGCAGATATGGAACTACCTAAAGGAATAGTTTCTAATTCATTAATTTTGTCTTTATGTATACATAAATCTTTTAGAAACTTTGCATATTTAGGTACCTGTTGAATAACATCAAAAAGAGGAACAGTTACCTCAACTTTTTTGAATATCTCTACCATTTTGGGATCAGGTTCCAGCTGCTTCCTGGGCTTCCTTGTAAGTTGTGGAAAGGGGATAGGAATGGTGTCTTCTGCAGTATCTGCACCCTGTGATGCTTCCTCCTGTGGGTGAACTTCTTCTTTTTCAGCTATGTCCTGTATGTCCTCTTCCTCTTCAGCTGAGGCGTGTTCTGGTAGGCTTGGCTCCTCCTGATTCCTCTTCTGCAGTGTGGTTTCGGACCTCAGGGTGATGGCATTAATGCCACCCTTGGGATTGGGTAATGGTTGAGAGGGGATTCCATTGGAGCTCAAAGGCTGGTTATTGGAGTTATTCATTGATCCAATCTGTGAGACAAGAGCTTGCAGAGTAGCGTTCAGACCATTTAGAGTGGCATTAATGTTATTTTTCATGGTCTGTTGTCTCCGATCAATGGATTGTAGTAAATCATCATTAGAAGATGAGGAAGGATAAGTAATTTGAGAGGTCTGCTGTTGGATATTCTGTGATCCTTGGGACTGTCTCAAGTGAGGTGCTCTGTAAGGCTGGTTCTGGTTCTGCTGCCTGTTGTTGTTATTATTACACCTCTGATTTCCCTGATTGTCTCTGCCTCCTCTGTTATTGTTGTTGTCCCTCCAATTCTGATTAGAATTGTCCTGCCATCCATGGTTGTAGTTGCCACCTTGATTGTACCCTTGGTTGGGGTGATCATAGAAATTATGAGTGGCTGCCACAGTGTTGTCTTCCTACTGGAGCTGCGGACATTCATCAGTATAGTGGCTATAATCAACATAGATTCCACAAACTCTCTGTGGGACTAACTGTTGGTTTTGCTGTGGTGGAGAAGGTTGAGCTTGCTGAACTTGTTGTTGGTTCAATTGCATCTGCTTCAGCAAGTTGGTCATTTCACAGATACTCTGAGTTAAAGCAGCAGTCTCTCGGCTAGAGGATACTTCTGCAACGGCTTTTGCACGGCCTTGTTTTTGCCTGTGATTCCTAGTAGATTCAGCTAAGTCGCTGATCAATTGCCATGCCTCATCAGTGGTCTTGTACTTTTTCATAGACCCAATGCTAGCATTTTCCAATATGGTCTTATCTTGGGGCCTCATGCCTTGCATGACGTAGCCGAGTAACACTATCTTGTCAATCATATGGTAGGGGCAAGCTTCCAGAAGATTATTGAAGCACTCCAAGTACTCATAGAGAGTCTCAGATTCATCTTGAACAATCATGGAAATGTCTTTCCTCAGTTTATCAGTAACTTCAGCTGGAAAGAACTTTTCCAAAAATTCTCTTCTAAGTGTAACCCAGTTGGATACAGTTGCTGCTGGTTGAGTGTAGTACCACTATCTTGCCTTCCCCTCAAGAGAAAACAGGAAAGCTTTCAGCAAAATTGAAGTTTCATCTGCACCATCACGCCTGACAGTAGAACAGGCTGCTTGAAAATCTCTCAGGTGCTTGATAGGCTCTTGAGCAGGCAAGCCATGAAACTTGGGCATCAAATTGAGCAGTGCAGTCTTTATTTCAAAGTCTATAGCCACCGCTGGGTGATGCGCTTGAAATGGTTGCATTGTAAAATCAGGGGCTCCAGCCTCCTGGATAGTAACTCTCCTAGCTACTGCCATGTTACCTGCACGTAAATCAACCAAATCAGTAGAACGGGGGCTGGTTTCTTTCTCAAGTGACATTTCAGATCCGCCCTCAGAGAGGACTAACCGACGCCGAGCTTGCCTTATTCGTGAAATAGTTCTTTCAATCTCAGGATCGAATACTAGCAAGTTTGGATCAGGAAGTGAACGCGTCGTCTAACGAAAGAAACAAGCAGCTCATGGTAGCAAGATAAAATAAAATGCAAATAAATAAAATCCAATTAATAACTTTAGCACTCTATTGCAACTCCCCGGCAACGGCGCCAAAAATTGATGTGACGGAAATTGGCTAATTAAGAATTGACATAAGTTGTGCGTTGCAAGTATAGTTCTTAACCAACCAGAAATCCGCTTATCAATTTAGAAGGGTTGTCACAAAAATTGAAATTTAAATACTGGGAGTATAAGTCCCAGGTCGTCACCCAACGAGTTGCAGAAAGGTGTGCTATTTTATTAATCAAATATTTTTAGAAAGAGTTTGAGTTGAATAAACAGGAAATTAAATTGGGGAAATTAAGTAATTTAAATAAAAGCCTTGACTGAGAGTAGCTTAGTTGGAAGCCTTATTCTTGTTGCAGTACTCTCAAGATTAATTGATAATTGGGGGTTGTTCTATTTAGTTATCCCTTACTAGGTAAGAGAAAGTCAAACAAGCTGGAATGCTGTTTCTATTCACAAGTCCCAATCCGCTTACTTGGAAGGATTGGCGTTAGTGACTAGAGAGCAATCCAACAATAAACCCAATTACAATTTCTCTTTTGAGCATTCCAACTCAAGGGTTCCTTTCAATCAACTCCCCATCAAGTTAGGGAACTACTCGCTCATTGTGAATGTGGAATTCATAACATAGGAAAGGGAATTAAAGAAAGACATGATAAATAAAACTCAAAGAAATCAATTAAAAATAAAAGTAACTCTTGTATTAATAAATTCTAAAATAATCCAATAGTAAAATTGAGTAAATTAAAGGACATGGAAGAGTAAAGCCAAGTAAAGAGAACGAACTAGAATAACGAAGTCTTGGTGAGGTAACAACTCTTCTCAATATCCCAATGCAAAAAGCAGTAAAAATCCTAAGAACTATGAATGTGTAGAGAGAAAACCTAGAGGAGGAGTAAAACTAGATCTAAAAACTAAAAACTGTGTAGAATGAATGTTGTTTTTGGTTTTTGCATGTCCTCTGGCTTTAGTCTGCCTTTCCGGGCCGAAAACTGGGTCAAAACAGGGCCCAAAATCGCCCCCAGCGAATTCTGCAGATTATGCAGATCGCACATGTCACGCGATTGCGTCATTCATGCGGACGCGTCATGCGGCGTTTTGCTTTGCCACGCGGGCACGTCGTCCATGCCTCCGCATCACTTGTGCTATTCCAATCCGCGCGGTCGTGTGAGCCATGCGGCCGCATCACTGTGATTTTCTCTCTTCCGCGCGGTCGCGTAAGCCATGTGGCCGCGTCACTGCGATTTCCTCTCTTCCACGTGGTCGTGTGAGCTATGCGGCCGCGTCACTTCTCGCTGGTTATCTCCTCAATTTCTTGTGTTCCTTCCATTTTTGCAAGCTTCCTTTCCAATCTCCAACTCATTCATGCCCTATAAAGCCTGAAACACTTAACACACAAATCACGGCATCGAATGGAATAAAGGAGAATTAAAATGCATAATTAAAAGTCTCTAGGAAGCAAGTTTTCAATCATGTAATAATTTTAGGAAGGATATATAAATGCATGCTAATCATATGAATAAGTGGGTAAAGATCATGATAAAACCACGCAATTAAAAACATTATAAACCATAAAATAGTGGTTTATCATGCGTACCAAGTTTTTGGCGCCGTTGAGATCACAATTTTGTGCACCAAGTTTTTGGCACCATTGACGGGGATTGTTCGAGTTTGGACAACTGAGGTTCATCTTGTTGCTCAGATTAGGTAATTTTATTTTAATTTTAAGCTTTTTGTTTTTATTCTTTTTGTTTTCGAAAAAATCATTCAAAAAAAATTTTATAATAAAATAAATTATTCTATGTTCTTCAAAATTTTTAAGAATGAATTCTAGAGTTTCATGAGATATGTTGAATCCTTGCTGGCTGTTAAGCCATGTCTAATCTTTTGGACCGAGGTTTTAACTATCTTTCGAAGAGCTTCTTTGTCTTTCTTAGCAAATTAGCTGTTGTATGTAATGTTTTGCTGAAGCTTGGCTGGCCATTGGCCATGTCTAGTGTTTTGGACTGGAGCTTTCACTGAAAGCTTGGCTGGCTAGTAAGTCATGTCTAATTCCTGGACCGGAGCTTTAGACTAACATTGCATGATTCTTGGAATTCTCATTAAAAATTTTGAAATCCTTATTTTTCTTTTTCCAAAAAATTTTTCAAAAAAAAGAATACCAAAAAATTTAATAAAATCATAAAACCCAAAAATTTGATGTTTCTTGTTTGAGTCTAGTGTCAATTTTTAAGTTTGGTGTCAATTGCATCTTTTTAATTTCCCTTTAATTTTCGAAAATTCATCATGTGTTCTTCATGATCTTCAAGTTGTTCTTGATGATCTTCTTTGTTTGATCTTTGCATTCTCATGTTTTGTGTTTTTTTTTTTGTTTTTCATGTGCATTTTCAATTTGTTAGTGTGTCAACATTAAAAATTTCTAAGTTTGGTGTCTTGCATATTTTTCTTTTCTTAAAAATTTTCAAAAACATGTTCTTGATGTTCATCATGATCTTCAAAGTGTTCTTAGTGTTTATCTTGACATTCAAAGTTTTCTTGCATGCATTAGTTGTTTTGATTCATAATTTCTATGTTTTGTTTCAATTTGGTGTTTTTCTTTCTCTTTACTAAAAATCCAAAAATCAAAAATATATCTTTCTTTGTTTTACTCATAAATTTCAATTTAAAAATTCTATCTTTTTCAAAAAATCAAATCTTTTTCATTTTTTCTTTCATATTTTCGAAATTTTCAAAATTTATTTTCATAATCTTTTTCTTATTTCTATTTCATATTTTCAAAATTAATGCTAACAATTAATGTTTTGATTCAAAAATTTTAAGTTGTTACTTGCCTATTAAGAAAGGATCAAACTTTAAATTCTAAAATCATATCTTTTAGTTTCTTGTTAGTCAAGTAACCAACTTTAATTTCAAAAATCAAATCTTTTTAATTTCCTTTTCAAATCTTTTTTAAAATGATTTTCAATCATATCTTTTTCAAAATCTTTTCTAACTTCTTAACTTTTTAAAATTGATTTTCAAATGTTTTGCAATTAACTACTTAACTTTTCAGTTTGATTTTAAAAATTTTCTATTTCAATCATATCTTTTTCAAAATCACCTAACTACTTTTCTCTCTCTAATTTTCGAAAATCCCTAACAACTTTTTCAAAAATATCTTTTTATTTAATTAATTCATTTAGTTTCAAATTTCATTTTGTTTCTCTTTTTAATTTTCGAATTATAACTGATTTCTAAATAAAAACAAAAATATTTTTTTATTTTAAATTAAATTTGAATTTTTTTCTCTTCTCCTTCTTCTATTCTTCTCTTCTTTTACTCACATAAAGGAATCTCTATACTGTGACATAGAGGATTTCTATTCTTTTCTGTTCTCTTTGTTTTCATATGAGCAGGAACAGGGATAAAGACATTCTTATTGAAGCTGATCCTGAACCTGAAAGGACTCTTAAGAGGAAACTAAGAGAAGCTAAAGCACAACTATCTGGAGAGGACCTGACAGAAATTTTCGAAAAAGAAGGAGACATGGCCGAACCCAATAACAATGGTGGAGATGCAAGGAAGATGCTTGGTGACTTTATTGCACCCTCTTCTGACTTCTGTGGAAGGAGCGTCTCAATTCCTGCCATTGGAGCAAACAACTTTGAGCTTAAGCCTCAATTAGTTTCTCTAATACAACAGAATTACAAGTTTTATGGACTTCCATTGGAAGATCCTCATCAGTTCTTAGCTAAATTCTTACAAATCTGTGACACTGTCAAGACCAATGGAGTTGATCCCGAGGTCTACAGGCTTATGCTTTTCCCTTTTGCTGTAAGAGACAGAGCTAGAACATGGTTAGATTCACAAGAACTCTTGGGAAAAGCTGGTCAGTACTTTCCTAGCCAAATTCTTTCCACCTCAAAAGATGAGCAAGCTTAGAGTGGAAATCCAAACCTTCAGACAGAAGGAAGGTGAGTCCCTCTATGAAGCTTGGGAAAGATACAAGCAATTGATCAGAAGGTGTCCTTCTGGCATGCTTTCAGAATGGAGCATCATATGTATATTCTATGGTGGTCTGTCTGAACTGTTCAAGTTGTCTTTGGACAACTCTGTAGGTGGATATCTTCATCTGAAGAAGACGCCTGAAGAAGCTCAGGAACTCATTGAAATGGTTGCAAATAACCAATTCATGTACACTTCTGAAAGAAATCCTGTTAATAATGGGACAACTCAGAAGAAAGGAGTTCTTGAAATTGACACTCTGAATGCCATATTGGCTCAGAATAAAATATTGACTCAGCAAGTCAATATGATTTCTCAGAGTCTAAATGGATTGTAAGCTGCATCCAACAGTACTAAAGAAGCATCTTCTGAAGAAGAAGCTTATGATCCTGAGAACCCTGCAATGGCAGAGGTTAATTACATGGGAGAATCCTATGGAAACACCTATAATCCTTCATGGAGAAATCACCCAAATTTCTCATGGAAGGACCAACAGAAGCCTCAACAAGGCTTCAATAATAATGGTGGAAGAAATAGGTTTAGCAATAGCAAGCCTTTTCCATCATCTTCTCAGCAATAGACATAGAATTCTGAACAGAGCCATTCTGGCCTGGCAACCATAGTCTCTGATCTATCCAAGACCACACTAAGTTTCATGAATGAAACAGGGTCCTCCATTAGAAATTTGGAGGCACAGGTGGGTCAGCTGAGTAAGAAGATTACTGAAACTTCTCCAAGTACTCTCCCAAGCAATACAGAAGAAAATCCCAAGAGAGAGTGCAAGGCCATAACCATGACCAACATGGCCGAACCTGGAAAGAGTGAGGAGGACGTGAGTCCCAGTGAGAAAAGCCTCATGGGACGTCCTCTGGACAGAAAGGAGTTTCCCTTTGAGGAACCAAAGGAATCTGAGGCTCATACAGAGACCATATAAATTCCATTGAACTTCCTTCTACCATTCATGAGCTCTGATGAATATTCTTCCTCTGAAGAGGATGAAGATGTCACTGAAGAGCAAGTTGCTAAGTATCTAGAAGCAATCATGAAGTTGAATGCCAGTTTATTTGGTAATAAGACTTGGGAGGATGAACCCCCCTTTTTCACCAATGAACTGAGTGCATTAATGAGGCAAACATTACCTCAGAAGAAACCGGATCCCGAAAAATTCTTCATACCTTATACCATAGGCACCATGACCTTTGAGAAGGCTCTATGTGACCTGGGGTCAGGGATAAACCTCATGCCACTCCCTGTAATGGAGAAACTGGGAATCTTTGAGGTACAAGCTGCAAGAATCTCACTAGAGATGGCAGACAAATCAATGAAATAGGCTTATGGACTAGTAGAGGACGTGCTAGTAAAGGTTGAAGGCCTTTACATCCCTGCTGATTTCATAATCCTAGACACTGGGAAGGATGAGGATGAATCCATCATCCTTGGAAGACCCTTCCTAGCCACAACAAAAACTGTGATTGATGTTGACAGAGGAGAGTTGGTCCTTCAGTTGAATGAAGACTACCTTGTACTTAAGACTCAAGGTTCTCCTTCTGTAACCATGGAGAGGAAGCATGAAAAGCTTCTCTCAATACAGAGTCAAACAAAATCCCCACATTCAAACTCTAAGTTTGGTGTTGGGAGGCCACAACCAAACTCTAAGTTTGGTGTTGAGAGGCCACAACCAAACTCTAAGTTTGGTGTAGAGAGGCCCCAACCCTGCTCTGGTTATCTGTGAGGCTCCATGAGAGCTCACGGTCGAGCTATTGACATTAAAGAAGCGCTTATTGGGAGGAAACTCAATGTTATTTAATTATATCTATTTATTTTCCATTGCTATTTTATATTTTCTTTAGGTTGATGATCATGTGAAGTCACAAAAATAATTGAAAAATCAAAAACAGAATGAAAAACAGCATTAAAAATAGCACACCTTAGAGGAAGAGCTTACTGGCATCTAAACGCAGTAAGAGTAGCAGAATGGGCGTTAAACGCCCAGTCTGGCACCATTCTGGGTGTTTAACGCCAGAAACAAGCACCAGACTGGCGTTTAACGCCAGAACAGAGCATCTGCTTGGCGTTTAACGCCAAGAATGGGAGAAAAGCTGACGTTAAACGCCGGAAACAAGCAGCAACCTGGCGTTTAACGCCAGAAGTGCACTCTAAGGGCGTTTTGCATGCCTAAATGGAGTAGGGATGCTAAATCCTTGACCCCTCAGGATCTGTGGACCCCACAGGATCCCCACCTATCCCACCTCTTCTTCTCTCCTCTTCACACCCTTTCATAATACTCTTCCCCAAATACCCTTCACCAATCACCTCCATATCTCTTCCCCAAATACTCTTCACCACTCACATCCATCCACTCTTCCCCAAAAACCTCACCTACCTCCAAATTCAAAAATTCCTTTCCCTCCCAAACCCAACCCCAATACACGAAACCTAACCCCCAACCCCTATATAAACCCATCACCACTATTTCATTTTTACACATTACAAACACTTCTTCCCCCTTGGCCGAGTACACTCTTTCCCTCCATCTCCTCTATTTTCTTCTTCTTCTAATATTTTCCTTCTTCTTTTGCTCGAGGACGAGCAAACCTTTTAAGTTTGGTGTGGTAAAATCATTGCTTTTTGTTTTTTCATAACCATTAATGGCACCTAAGGCCAGAAAAACCTTAAGAAAGAGGAAAGGGAAGGCAATTGCTTCCACCTCTGAGTCATGGGTGATGGAGAAGTTCATCTCAAAGGTCCATCAAGACCACTTCTATGAAGTTGTGGCCAAGAAAAAGGTGATCCCTGAGGTCCCTTTTAAGCTCAAAAAGGGCGAATATCCGGAGATCCGACAAGAGATTAGAAGAAGAGGATGAGAAGTACTCTCCAATCCTATTCAACAAGTCAGAATCTTAATGGTTCAAGAGTTCTATGCAAACGCATGGATCACTAGGAACCATGATCAAAGTATGAACCCAAATCCAAAGAATTGGCTTACAATAGTTCAGGGAAAATACTTAGATTTCAGTCCGGAAAATGTAAGGTTGGCATTCAACTTGCCAATGATGCAAGAAAACGCACGCCCCTACACTAGAAGGGTCAACTTTGATCAAAGGTTAGACTAAGTCCTCATGGACATATGTGTAGAAGGAGCTCAATGGAAAGTTGACTCAAGAAGTAAGTCGATTCAATTGAGAAGACCGGACCTTAAGCCTGTGGCTAGAGGATGGTTGGAGTTCATCCAACCCTCTATCATTCCTACTAGCAACCGATCCGAAGTAACTGTGGATCGGGCCATCATGATCCATAGTATCATGATTGGGGAGGAAGTGGAAGTTCATGAGATTATACCTCAAGAACTCTACAAGGTGGTTGACAAATCCTCCACTTTGGCAAGGTTAGCCTTTTCTCACCTCATTTGTCACCTTTGCAATTCAGCTAGAATTGACATAGAGGAAGACATCCTCATTGATCCTCATTGATGAGGATAAGCCCATCACTAAGAAAAGGATGGAGCAAACAAGAGATCCCACTCATGGACCTCAACAAGAGTATGAGGAAATTCCTCATCATGAAATCCCTGAGATGCCTCAAGGGATGCACTTTCCTCCACAAAACTATTGGGGGCAAATCAACACCTCCCTAGGAGAATTAAGTTCCAACATGGGACAACTAAGGATGGAGCACCAAGAGCACTCCATCACTCTCCATGAGATTAGAGAAGATCAAAGAGCTATGAGGGAGGAGCAATAAAGGCAAGGAAGAGACATAGAGGAGCTCAAGAACACCATTGGTTCTTCAAGAGGAAGAAGACGCCACCCTCAATAAGGAGGACTCGTTCCTTAATCTCCTTGTCTATTTAGTTTTTTTTCTGTTTTCATTCTCTATGCATTGTTTATGTTTGTGTCTTACTACATGGTCATTAGTGTCTAGTGTCTATGCCTTAAAACTATGAATGTCCTATGAATCCATCACCTCTCTTAAATGAAAAATGTTATAAAAACAAAAGAACAAGAAGTACATGATTTCGAATTCATCCTTGAAATTAGTTTAATTATATTGATGTGGTGACACTACTTTTTGTTTTCTGAATGAATGCTTGAACAGTGCATATTTTTGAATTTGTTGTTTATGAATGTTAAATTTGTTGGCTCTTGAAAGAATGATGAAAAGGAGAAATGTTATTGATAATTTGAAAAATTCTAAAATTGATTCTTGAAGCAAGAAAAAGCAGTGAATACAAAAGCTTATAGAAAAAAAAAGAAAAGAAAAAAATGCGAAAAAAAGAGAGAAAGAAAAAGAAAAAGCAAGCAGAAAAAGCCAATAGCTCTTTAAACCAAAAGGGCAAGAGCAAAAAGCCAATAACCCTTTAAACTAAAAGGCAAGGGTAAAAAGGATCCAAGGCTTTGAGCATCAGTGGATAGGAGGGCCCAAAGGAATAAAATTCTGGCCTAAGCGGCTAAACCAAGCTGTCCCTAACCATGTGCTTGTGGCGTAAAGGTGTCAAGTGAAAAGCTTGAGACTGAGCGGTAAAAGTCGTGATCCAAAGCAAAAAAGAATGTGCTTAAGAACCCTGGACACCTCTAATTAGAGACTCTAGCAAAGCTGAGTCACAATCTGAAAAGGTTCACCGAGTTATGTGTCTGTGGCATTTATGTATCCGGTGGTAATACTGGAAAACAAAGTGCTTAGGGCCACGGCCAAGACTCATAAAGTAGCTGTGTTCAAGAATAGACATACTGAACTAGGAGAATCAATAACACTATCTAAATTCTGAGTTCCTATAGATGTCAATCATTCTGAACTGCAAAGGATAAAGTGAGATGCCAAAACTGTTCAGAGGCAAAAAGCTACTAGTCCCGCTCATCTAATTGGAGCTAAGTTTCATTATATTTTGGAATTTATAGTACATTCTATTCTTTTTATCCTATTTGATTTTCATTTGCTTGGGGACATGCAACAATTTAAGTTTGGTGTTGTGATGAGCGGATAATTTATACGCTTTTTGGCATTGTTTTTTAGTATTTTTAGTCTGATTTAGTTAGTTTTTAGTATATTTTTATTAGTTTTTAAATAAAAATCACATTTCTGGACTTTACTATGAGTTTGTGTGTTTTTCTGTAATTTCAGGTATTTTCTGGCTGAAATTGAGGGACTTGTGCAAAAATCTGATTCAGAGACTGAAGAAGGACTGCAGATGCTGTTGGATTCTGACCTCTCTGCACTCCAAGTGGATTTTTTGGAGCTACGGAAACCCACTTGGCACACTCTCTATTGCGTTGGAAAGTAGACATCCAGGGCTGTCCAGCAATATATAATAGTCCATACTTTTTCTGAGTCTCGATGATGCAAACTGGCGTTCAAACGCCAACTTCCTTCCCTATTCTGAAGTTAAACGCTAGAAACAGGTTGCAAATCAGAGTTAAACGCCAGAAACAGGCTACAACCTGGCATTTAACTCCAAGAAGAGTCTCTACACATGAAAGCTCAATGCTCAGCCCAAGCACACACCAAGTGGGCCCAGAAGTAGATTTCTGCATCATTTACTTATCTTGTGTAACCCTAGCTACTAGTTTAGTATAAAAACTACTTTTAGTGATTTATTTCATATCTTTTGTATAATTTTATGTTCAGAGATCAGGTTTAGGGGGCTGGCAATTCAGCCATGCCTTGACCACTTTCACTTATGAGTAGGATCTGGGATGGGATGACTGTGACGAGCTTCAAACTCACGAGTACTGGGCGTAGTGACAGATGCAAAAGGATCAACGGATCCTATTCCAGCATGAGTGAGAACCGACAGATGATTAACCGTGCTGTGACAGCGCATTTGGACTATTTTCACTGAGAGGACGGACGGTAGCCATTGACAACGGTGATCCCCCAACATACAGCTTGCCATGGAAAGGAGTATGAAGGATTGAATGGAGGCAGTAGGAAAGCAGAGATTTAAAGGGAACAAAGCATCTCCATACGCTTATCTGAAATTCTTACCAATGAATTACATAAGTATCTCTATCTTATTTTATGTTTATTTATATTTTAATTATCAAAATCCCATAACCATTTGAATCTGCCTGACTGAGATTTACAAGACGACCATAGCTTGCTTCAAGCCGACAATCTCCGTGGGATCAACCCTTACTCACGTAAGGTTTATTACTTGGACGACCCAGTGCACTTGCTGGTTAGTTGTGCGAAGTTGTGAATAAGAATTGAGATTATGATTGTGCGTACCAAGTTTTTGGCGCCGTTGAGATCACAATTTCGTGCACTAGGGTTCATGCCTTGAGTGAAGTAGCTGATCAATACTAGTCTATCAATCATGTGATGGGGACATGCGTCCAGGAGATTGTTGAAGTGCTCCCAATATTCGTAGAGAGTCTCGGATTTGCCTTGAATAATCATTGAAATCTCCTTCCTCAATCTATCAGTAACTTCAGCCGGAAAGTACTTTTCCAAAAATTCTCTTCTAAGCGTATCCCAGTTAGTAACAGTCGCTTCAGGTTGAGTGTAGTACCACTCCCTCGCCTTTCCCTCAAGAGAAAATGGGAAAGTGGTTAATAGAATAGAAGTTTCATCTGCACCATGACGCCTAACAGTAGAACAGGCTGTCTGGAAATCCCTAAGGTGCTTGATAGGCTCTTGAGCAGGTAAGCCATGAAACTTGGGCATCAAGTTGATTAGTGCAATCTTTAGTTCAAAATCTGTAGCCAGATTTGGATGACGCACTTGATATGGTTGCAGAGTGAAGTTTGGGGCTCCAGCTTCCTGGAGAGTAATTCTCCTAGGTTCTGCCATGTCACCTGCACGTGAATCAACTGGATCAGTAGTAAAGGAGCTTGTCTCGCTCTCAGATGGCAGTTCAGATTCGCCCTCAGATGAGACTGGTGAATCGATAACAATCACTTCACCACCCTCAGAGACTAACCGACGTCGAGTTCGTCTAATACGTGAAAGAGTTCTTTCAATTTCAGGGTCAAATGGGACTAAACTCGGATCAGGCAATGAACGCGTCATTCAATGAGAAAGACATGAAGCTCACGGTAATAAAACAAAAATAAAATATGCAATTAAAAATAAATATTTACACTAATTAATAATTTAGCACACTATTGCAACTCCCCGGCAATGGCGCCAAAAATTGGTGCGCGGCAGAAGTTGACGAATTAAGAGATTCCAAATAAGAGAATAGCGTTGCACGTATAGCTCTTAACCAGCTAAGATCTGCCTCACCAATTTAAAAAGGGTTATCACAAATTTTAGAAATAAAAATACTGGAGTATGAGTCCCAGGTCGTCTCCCAACAAGTTGCAACAAAGAGTGCTAATTTATTAATCAGAGAATTCCCAGAAAGTTTGAGTTTTGATAATGAGTAATTAAAATAATTGTGAATTAAAGCAATAAAAATAAACTAAGAATAATTATTGATATTCCAAATAAAAGGCCTTGACTGGGGAAATAATTAAGTGGAAGTCCTATCCTTGTTGAAATCTTCTCAAGTGTAGTGTAAAGAGGTTGTTGTTTTCACTTGGTTAACCCTTACTGAATAAAGGAAAGTATAGTGATTGAACTAACTCTTACCCGCAAATCCTAGTCCTCTCCCTCGAGAAGGTCCAGCGTTAGCAGATACAGAATTAGCCAACAACGTCCAATTTAACTAGGCACTTGAGCATTCCAACTCAAGTATCTCCTCTTAATCAACCCCCATGTCAAGTAGAGAATCTACTCTATTGACATGAAATTAATAATCATAAAAATATAAGAAGACATAATTAAATAAAATTAAATAGAGAATTAAAATTAATTAAGAATAAAAATAACTCTATATATTAATAAATTCCAAATGCAACATACTTAATTGAATAGGGTCAATGAGCATCTAATAAGAGTAAAGGAATAAGGAAACAAACTAAGGTAATATCTTCACGGAGGTAATGACTCTTCAACATCCACAATCCAAAGAAAAAGCATAAACTATCAATATAACATTAATCTAGATTCAGATCTAAAACTAAAGTAATCCTAATGTGATGAATCTGAATGTGTGTGGAAGCCTCCTCGAGTCTCTGCATATTCCCTAGCTTTAGTCTGTGTTTCTGGGCCGAAAATTGGGTCAAAACATGGCCCAAAATTGCCCCCAGCGTATTCTGTTATTTTTGCAGATCGTGCAGGTCACGCACGCGCGTCGTCCACGCGTTCGCGTCATTCAGCGATTTTCCTTGTCACGCGTTCGCGTCGTCCACGTGTTCGCGTCATTCGTGCAGGCTTCAATCCACGCGTTTGCGTCAGGCACGCGTTCATGTCACTGCGATTTCTTCTTTTCGCGCGCTCGCATGGGCCATGTGCTCGCGTCATTATTCGCTGGTCATCTCCTTGGTTTCTTGTGTTCCTTCCATTTTTGCAAGTTTCCTCTCCACTCTCTAAGCCATTCCTGCCCTATGAAGCCTGAAACACTTAACACACGGATCACGGCATCGAATGGGATGGAGGAGAGTTAAAATGTATAGTTAAAAGATATCTACGGAGCAAGTTTTCAACCATTGAACAATTTTGGGATGGAATTGTAATACCATGCTAATCGTATAGTGGGTAAAGACTTGATAAAACCATTCAATTAAACACAATATAAATCATAAAATAGTGGTTTATCAGTTAACCATCGTCTTTATGCCGGTGCCGCAACCTCGACAAGCGAGGTTTACAGACAGATTTGGTCTTTATTACAGACGAATTTTTGGTTACCGACAAAATTACCGACGGATTTTGTCCCTCTGTAAAAGCCACATCGGAAATTATTTACCGATGGATTTTTTCCATCGGTAATTTACCGACAAATTTTTACCAATTACCGACAGATTTTTCCTTGGTAAATTCTCCCCTCCATTTCCCTTTAGCGTCGAAATTTCTGACGGATTTTCCGTTGGTAATTAGACACAGATTTTCTGACGGATTTTTCGTATGTAATTAGAGATATATTTTTCGACAGATTTTCCGTCGGTAATTGGAAACAGATTTTTTGACAGATTTTCTGTCTGTAATTGGAACCTTGGAAAACCATCCATACCTCTGAATACAGACAGAAAATCCGTCTATAAATCCGTCAGTAATGTAAAATAGATTTTTTTTTTAGATTTTTCCATTGCAAAATAAACCTGTTTTTATACAAAATAAATATAAATTTAATAAATACAATTTTTTTTATCTATTTTGTATTCGAATATTTATAATATTTCAAAAAATAAATAAATTTATCGTATTATCAAACTAAAAGAAAAGTACTATAAACAAGCAAGTCAATATAATTCAAAACATAAACAAAGTGTATTAATACATCAACTCTAATAAGTAACAACCATACATCAAAGTCTGTTGATACATCAACTATAATTCATTCTAAAATAACTCCAAACATATGATTAGTTATAAAAATTTACTAAAAACATAAGAACTTTGATTCAAACCTAAGAAAACTATTCAAAAAGTAACCTAAAAACAACTAAAGATGCCTAAGCATCACAACACCAAACTTAAAACTTTCCTTGTCCTCAAGCAAAAAGAAGAGTAAATAGAGTTTATCTTAGTGAAAAGAATTGAAGATTTTGTAAATTTAAGTTCAAATAAAAGTGGGGTTTATGATAACCTCCATGATTACATATGACTCCTCTTATCTTGATGAATCTTGCATACTTGAGAATCAAGAATATTCAAAAACTCAACTCTAATTTGTATTATGAGAATCCTCTTAGACTTGTATGGCCTTGGAATTGCAGTTACTTAACTATTTTAACCGAGGAAAGATATTTGAAGTGTTTGACTCTAAGTGTTTTGTCTCAAGGCAACTTTTTAATAGGTTTTTAATCGATAATCCGAAGCCAGTTGGCCCAAGTTATCGGATGATGAAGCACCCCTCAGATCAAGTTATGCAAGTCTCTCCTTGACATAATCATCACCACAAGCAAATAACTAGGAATTCATTCATCCAGACATAGATGCCGAGAGTCTCTTTGGACTATAAATGCTTTGTCTCAAGGCAACTCTTAATATGGGTTTTCAGTCGATAATCCTGAGCCAGTTGGCCCAAGTTATCCGGTAATAAGACACTCTTCGGATTTACTTACCCAAGTCTCTCCTTGCACACAAGCATCACAGGCACATAACTGGCTCTAGTCATTGGTGCTTAGAGCCTTATTGCTTTTGGATTTTTCGATCTTCCCATACTCTTTTTTCACTGCATCAAGGAATTGGACATTTGGATTCTCAAATTATTTCTCCAAAACCTTTGTTTTTGGAGATTCTATCTCCTTTTCCTCAAGATCCATTCATATACTTTAGGTCCATGGAATATAACCATACTTCTAATAACCACCACGTTTATTTTGAACTTTCTTTTTATTTTTCATTCTTTTCATTAAAAACCACTCACTTTACACCAATAAAGTACTGGAGAACAAGTACAAGTTTAATCACTAAAGAAAACAAAGAAAATAGAAACAAAAACATGATTCATAAAAAGGAAAGAAAGAAAAAAGAAAGAAAGAAAGAAAGAAAAACGACAAGGAAAAAGAATAAACAAACAAAAGGAAAGAAACAACTAACCACCAGAAAAGAAAATTCAAATTACCAATTTCATCATTCATCGTTAATTCCTTCCTCATCCTATGTCTTGACTTCTCCCTCCGGAGTTCGAGGGCACCATATTCTCTGTCTTACTAATACGTGAGCATCTTGTACCATTTTTCATATCATTTTCTAATTGTTTTTAGTTAAATTTTATTTATTTTTATTTGAATTTAGTGTAAAATTCCTCTTTGGATGATACTTTGAGTTGTTTTAGTATTTGTATGACTTCAGGTAAAATTCATAGCAATTTGGCAAAGTTTGGAGTAAAAGGGAGAAAAGCTGGTAGCACCGTCCTTGGGCGCTAAACACTCAACTGGCGTTTAGCGCCAGCAAGGGACTCAGAACCAGAAATGCCTACCCCCTCTATAGCGTTAAAAGCCCAATATGGCGTTTAACACCAGCAAGGCTACCCGAATTTCTTCTCTTTGGGCTTCTCAAGTAGATTTAGCATTTATTAGTTTTATTTTATTTTCTTGTTGTAATTTTTATTTACAAACAATACCTCTTAGTTTTATGCTATTATTTTTATTTTTTTTATTTTAATTTCCGATTAAAGTTAGGTTAATATAAAAGGGAAAAGATCTCTTGTAATCGAGGATCTGCTGGCCATTCCGCACATTTTTCCGAACCCTAGTTTTTCTGTAAGTCATGAGCAACTAAACCTCTTGGTTAAAGTTAGGAGCTCTGTTTATTTCTATTGATTAGAACTATTGCTTTTCTATTTTAAATTAATGTATTAATTCAATTTCAAGGATTGTTTTCATTCTTAATCTTTTGAATCTGGGTGGAACGAGAGTATGATCCTTATTCTACTTGAGTTCTTGTGATTCTTGAGAGAGCTATCTCACTTGAACAATAACTTGAAAATAAATGCCTCCTAAATTGCTAATTACATGAACTAATTGGGATATATGACATATAATCCTGTTAGCTTTGGGTAATTAGAGTTTTTGTGGCCATAAACTTATTTTTGAACTTAACCCTCTAATCAGAATTAAGTGACCATGAGAGTGGCGGTTAATGAAGGTTAGAAAAGACTAAATCACTAAGAGATTAGAGTTTAGTCATTTATAGTTTGCCATGAAATGAACCATGTATTGCTAAAATAGTTAGTAAGATCTTTTAACATGGAAAAATAAACATCTCTGAAATCTTAACTGTTTTCTCTTACTGTTTTACACCAAACCCTTAATTGCTTTCTTTATTGTCTTGTTTATTGTTTTATGCGAATTTCAACCATCAAAACCCCTTTTAGTTCGCCTAACTATGCCAGTTGGACAACCATTATTGCTCAGTCCGACAATCCTCGTGGGATCGACCCTCACTCACTTGAGGTATTACTTGGATGACCCAGTGTACTTACCAGTTAAGCTGTGCAAAATCCTAATTCGTGCACCAAGTTTTTGGCGTCGTTGCTGGGAATTGTCTGTGATTGACAATTTCTAGTTGTCTGATTGTTGAGATTAGGTTTTTTTTTCTTAGTTTTGTTTGTTTAATTTTTCTTTTAATTTTCGATTTTAGTTTTGTTTACTTGCCCTTAATTTTTTATTTTAAGTTTGGTGTCCCTTTAATGGTCTTCTTTCTTTTTAATTTTTGAAATTACTAGTGTCTTTTATTTTTAATTTTCGAAAATTTTGGTTTATTTATCTCTTTAGTGTTTTCAAAATTTTTAAGTTCAAGTGCTTGCTTTGTTTTATTTTATTTCTTTTCCACAAGATACCTCATAGGAAATCCTCTATACTCTGACGTAGAGATTTCCATTCCTCTGTGTTTTCTGTTTGTATGTGTAGGAATGATGAGCGGATAATTTATACACTTTTTGGCATTGTTTTTAGTATGTTTTTAGTAGGATCTAGTTACTTTTAGGGATGTTTTCATTAGTTTTTATGTTAAATTCACATTTCTGGACTTTACTATGAGTTTGTGTGTTTTTCTGTGATTTCAGGTATTTTCTGGCTGAAATTGATGGACTTGAGCAGAAATCAGATTCAGAGGTTGAAGAAGGACTGCTGATGCTCTTGGATTCTGACCTCCATGCACTCAAAGTGGATTTTCTGGAGCTAGAAAACTCGAAATGGCGCGCTTCCAATTGAGTTGGAAAGTAGACATCCAGGGCTTTCCAGAAATATATAATAGTCCATACTTTGGCCAAGAATAGATGACGTAAACTGGCGTTCAACGCCAGCTCTCTGCCCAATTCTGGCGTCCAGCGCCAGAAAAGGAGCCAAAACCAGAGTTGAACGCCCAAACTGGCACAAAAGCTGGCGTTCAACTCCAAGAAGGACCTCTGCACGTGCAACACTCAAAGCTCAGCCCAAGCACACACCAAGTGGGCCCCGGAAGTGGATTTATGCATTAATTACTTACTCATGTAAACCCTAGTGACTAGTTTATTATAAATAGGACCTTATACTATTGTATTAGACATCTTTGATCAGTTGTATGCTATCTTAGATCACGTTTGAGGGCTGGCCATCTCGGCCATGCCTGGACTCTCACTTATGTATTTTCAACGGTAGAGTTTCTACACTCCATAGATTAAGGTGTGGAGCTCTGCTGTTCCTCAAAGATTAATGCAAAGTACTACTGTTTTCTATTCAATTCATCTTATTTCGCTTCTAAGATATCCATTCGCACCCAAGAACATGATGAAGATGATGATTATGTGTGACGCTCATCACCATTCTCCCCTATGAACACGTGCCTGACAAACACTTCCGTTCTACATGAAATAAGCTAGAATGAATATCTCTTAGATCTCTTAACCGGAATCTTCGTGGCGTAAGCTAGAATGATGGCGGCATTCAAGAGAATCCGGAAAGTCTAAACCTTGTCTGTGGTATTCCGAGTAGGATTCAATGATTGAATGACTGTGACGAGCTTCAAACTCGCGAGTGCTAGGCGTTAGTGACAGATGCAAAAGGAGGGTGAATCCTATTCCAGCATGATCGAGAACCGACAGATGATTAGCCGTGTTGTGACAGAGCATGTGAGCATATTTTTCACTGAGAGGAGGGGATGTAGCCACTGACAACGGTGATGCCCTTGCATAAAGCCAGCCATGGAAAGGAGTAAGACTGATTGGATGAAGATAGCAGGAAAGTAGAGGTTCAGAGGAACGAAAAGCATCTCCATTCGCTTATCTGAAATTCCTACCAATGATTTACATAAGTACCTCTATCCCTATTCTATTATTTATTATTCGAGAACATCATTATCAATTTATATCTGCCTGACTGAGATTTGCAAGGTGACCATAGCTTGCTTCATACCAACAATCTCCGTGGGATTCGACCCTTACTCACGTAAGGTATTACTTGGACGACCTAGTGCACTTGCTGGTTAGTTGTATCGAAGTTGTGAACCATGGCATTGGCACCATGTTCTTGGCGCCATTGCCAGGGGAAGAAAGAGCCATGAATTTTACATAATTAAAGTGTAATCACAATTTCGTGCACCAAGTTTTTGGCGCCGTTGCCGGGGATTGTTCGAGCCTGGACATCACAATTTCGTGCACCAAGTTTTTGGCGCCGTTGCCGGGGATTGTTTGAGTTTGGACAACTGACGGTTCATCTTGTTGCTCAGATTAGGTAACTTTCTTTTCGTTTTCTTTTCAAAAATTTTTCAAAAATATTTCAAAATTTTCTCATCTGTTTTCAAAAAAATAATATAAAAATGTTTTCAAAAATTTTATTCAAAATTTTTAAGAATGAATTCTAGTGTTTCATGAAGCATGTTGAAGCCTGGCTGGCTATAAAGCCATATCTAATTCCTTTGGGAATGGGTATGTCAGGCGTGTCATGTCTGAATTACATGCTGAAGCTTGGCTGGCCATTGGCCATGTCTAGTATTTTGGACCGGAGCTTTCATTGAAAGCTTGGCTGGCTAGTGAGCCATGTCTGATTCCTGGACTGAAGCTTTAGACTAAGAATGCAAGATTCCTGGAATTCATGTTAAAAATTTTGGAATCCTTATTTTTTCTTTTTCATATAAATTTCGAAAAAAATCCAAAAAAATTAGAAAATCATAAAAATCAAAAATATTTTTGTTTCTTGTTTGAGTCTTGAGTCATGTTATAAGTTTGGTGTCAATTGCATATGCATCTTGCATTTTTCGAAAAATATCATGCATTCATAGTGTTCTTCATGATCTTCAAGTTGTTCTTGGTAAGTCTTCTTGTTTGATCTTGATGATTTTTTGTTTTGTGTCTTTTCTTGTTTTGTGTCTTTTCTTGTTTTACATATGCATTTTTCTTGGTAAGTCTTTTCTCATTTTACATATGCCCATGCATTTTTCTTATTTTTATACCAAATTTTCGAAAATAACATAATCAATTAATGTTTTGATTCAAAAATTTCAAGTTTGTTACTTACTTGTTAAGAAAGATTCAAACTTTAAGTTCTAGAATCATATCTTGTGATTTCTTATGAATCAAGTCATTAATTGAGATTTTAAAAATCAAATCTTTTTCAAAACTAATTTCTAAAATATCTTCTTATCTTACCTTTTTCAAAAAGTTGGTTTCAAAATATCTTTTCTAACCTCCTAACTTCTTATCTTTTCAAAATTTGTTTCAACTAACTAACTAACTTTTTGTTTGTTTCTTAACTTTTTCAAAACTACCTAACTAACTCTCTCTCTCTAATTTTCGAAAATATCTTCCCTCTTTTTCAAAAATTTCTTTTTAATTAACTAATTATTCTTATTTTTTATTTTTGATTTTAAAAATTTTCGAAAAATACTAACATTTTTCAAAAACCATTTTAGAAAATCACTAACTCTTTTTCAAAAATATTTTTCGAAAATTCTCCCTCTCCCATCTTATTCTATTTATTTATTTATCTACTAACATCTCATCTCACATCTCTGCCATCCTCACAGTTGTGTTTCTTTCTTTACATCACACTCTTTGTCTCCCTCTTTTCTTCCACTCACAAAGGGATCCCTATACTGTGGTATAAAGGATCCATATTATTATTATTATTATTTATGTGCCCTCTTCTTTGTCATATGAGCAGGAGCAAGGATAAGAACATTCTTGTGGAAGCAGATCCAGAACCTGAAAGGACTCTGAAAAGGAAACTAAGAGAAGCTAAAATACAACAATCCAGAGATAACCTTTCAGAAATTTTTGAACAGGCAGAGGAGATGGCAACCGAAAATAATAATAATGTAAGGAAGATGCTTGGTGACTTTACTGTACCTAATTCCAATTTACATGGAAGAAGCATCTCCATTCCTGCCATTGGAGCAAACAACTTTGAGCTGAAACCTCAATTAGTTTCTCTGATGCAGCAGAACTGCAAGTTTCATGGACTTCCATCTGAAGATCCTTTTCAGTTCTTAACTAAATTCTTGCAGATATGTGATACTGTTAAGACTAATGGAGTAGATCCTGAAGTCTACAGGCTCATGCTTTTCCCTTTTGCTGTAAGAGACAGAGCTAGATTATGGTTGAATTCTCAACCCAAAGACAGCCTGAACTCTTGGGATAAGCTGGTCACGGCTTTCTTAGCCAAGTACTTTCCTCCTCAAAAGCTGAGCAATCTTAGAGCTGATGTTCAAACCTTCAGATAGAAAGAAGGTGAATCCCTCTATGAAGCTTGGGAAAGATACAAATAGTTGACCAAAAAGTGTCCTTCTAACATGCTTTCAGAATGGACCATTCTGGATATATTATATGATGGTTTATCTGAGCTATCAAAGATGTCACTGGACACTTCTGCAGGTGGATCCATTCACCTAAAGAAAACGCCTGCAGAAGCTCAAGAACTCATTGACATGGTTGCTAATAACCAGTTCATGTACACTTCTGAAAGGAATCCTGTGAATAATGGGACGCCTATGAAGAAGGGAGTTCTTGAAGTTGATACTCTGAATGCCATATTGGCTCAGAATAAAATATTGACTCAGCAAGTCAATATGATCTCTCAGAGTCTGCATGGAATGCAAGCTGCATCCAACAGTACTCAAGAGGCTTCTTATGAAGAAGAAGCTTATGATCCTGAGAACCCTGCAATAGCAGAGGTGAATTACTTAGGTGAACCTTATGGAAACACCTATAACTCATCATGGAGAAATCATCCAAATTTCTCATGGAAGGATCAAAAGCCTCAACAAGGCTTTAATAATGGTGGAAGAAACAGGTTTAGCAACAGCAAGCCTTTTCCATCATCCACTCAGCAACAGACAGAGAACTCTGAACAAAATACTTCTAATCTGGCAAACTTAGTCTCTGATCTGTCTAAGGCCACTGTAAGTTTCATGAATGAAACAAGATCTTCCATTAGAAATTTGGAAGCACAAGTGGGCCAGCTGAGTAAAAGGATCACTGAAATCCCTCCCAATACTCTCCCAAGCAATACAGAAGAGAACCCAAAAGGAGAGTGCAAGGCCATTGACATAAGTACTATGGCCGAACCTACAAGGGGAGTGGAGGACGTGAATCCCAAGGAGGAAGACCTCCTGGGACGTCCAGTGACCAATAAGGAGCTTCCCTCTGAGGAACAAAAGGACTCTGAGGCTCATCTAGAGACCATAGAGATTCCATTGAACCTCCTTATGCCCTTCATGAGCTCTGATGAGTATTCCTCTTCTGAAGAGAATGAGGATGTTACTGAAGAGCAAACTGCCAAGTTTCTTGGTGCAATCATGAAGCTGAATGCCAAATTATTTGGCATTGATACTTGGGAAGTTGAACCTCCCTTGTTCATCAATGAACTAAGTGATCTAGATCAACTGACATTGCCTCAGAAGAGACAGGATCCTGGAAAGTTCATAATACCCTGTACCATAGGCACCATGATCTTTAAGGCTCTATGTGACCTTGGTTCAGGAATAAACCTCATGCCCCTCTCTGTAATAGAGAAACTAGGAATCTACGGGGTGCAAGCTGCTAAAATCTCATTAGAGATGGCAGACAGTTCAAGAAAACAGGCTTATGGACAAGTAGAGGACGTGTTAGTAAAGGTTGAAGGCCTTTACATCCCTGCTGATTTCATAGTCCTGGATACTGGAAAGGAAGAGGATGAATCCATCATCCTAGGAAGACCTTTTCTGGCCACAGCAAGAGCTGTGATTGATGTTGACAGAGGTGAAATAGTCCTTCAATGGAATAAGGACTCCCTTGTGTTTAAAACTCAAGGATCTCCCTCTGCAACCATGGAGAGGAAGCAGAAAAAGCTTCTCTCAAAGCAGAGTCAACCAGAGCCCCCACAGTCAAACTCTAAGTTTGGTGTTGGAGAGTCTCAACAAAGCTCTGCACATCTGTGAGGCTCCATGAGAGCCCACTGTCAAGCTATTGACATTAAAGAAGCGCTTGTTGGGAGGCAACCCAATGTTTATTTATCTAACTATATTTTTCTTAGTTATATGTCTTTGTAGGTTCATGATCATATGGAGTCACAAAATAAATATAAAAATTGAAAACGGAATCAAAAACAGCAGAAGAAAAATCACACCCTGGAGGAGCATCTGTCTGGCGTTCAGCGCCAGAACAGAGCATGGTTCTGGCGCTGAACGCCCAAAATGGGCAGCTTCTGGGCGCTGAACGCCAGAACAGGCATGGTTCTGGCTTTCAACGCCAGAAATGGCACACAAATGGGCGTTGAACGCCCAAAATGGCCACCAACCTGGCGCTGAACGTCCAGAGTTGTGTGCAAAGGCATTTTTACATGCCTAATGGGTGCAGGGATGTAAATCCTTGAACACCTCAAGATTTGTGGACCCCACAGGATCCACTCAGGATCTGTGGACCCCACAGGATCCCCCTACCTCCACTCACTTCTTCTCACCACTCTCTTTCACACAACCCCATAAACATTCTTCCCCAAAAACCCTTCACCAATCACCTCAACCACTCTTCCCCATAAACCTACCACCTACCTTCAAAATTCAAAACCAATTCCCCAAACCCACCCATATGGCCGAAACCTTTCCCCCCCTCCCTTCCCTATATAAAGACCTCTATTCTTCATCAAATTCACACAACACACCCCTCTACACTCCTCTTGGCCGAAACCACATCTCCCTCTCCCTCTCCATATTTCTTCTTCTTCTTCTTCTATTCTTTTGTTTATTGCTCGAGGGCGAGCAATATTCTAAGTTTGGTGTGGTAAAAGCATAAGCTTTTTGTTTTTCCATTACCATTGATGGCACCTAAGACCGGAGAATCCTCTAGAAAGGGGAAGGGGAAGACAAAAGCTTCCACCTCCGAGTCATGGGAGATGGAAAGGTTCATCTCCAAAGCCCATCAAGACCACTTCTATGATGTTGTGGCCAAGAAGAAGGTGATCCCTGAGGTCCCTTTCAAACTTAAAAGAAATGAGTATCCGGAGATCCGACATGAAATTCAAAGAAGAGGTTGGGAAGTTCTAACAAATCCCATCCAACAAGTCGGCATCCTAATGGTTCAAGAGTTCTATGCTAATGCATGGATCACCAAGAACCATGATCAAAGTAAGAACCCGGATCCAAAGAACTATGTTACAATGGTTCGGGGGAAATACTTGGATTTTAGTCCGGAAAATGTGAGGTTGGCGTTCAACTTGCCAAACATGGAAGAGAACGCATGCCCCTACACAAGGAGAGTCAACTTTGATCAGAGGTTGGACCAAGTCCTTATGGACATATGTGTAGAAGGAGCTCAATGGAAGGTTGACTCCAAGGGAAGCCGGTTCAACTAAGAAGATTGGACCTCAAGCCTGTAGCTAGAGGATGGTTGGAGTTCATTCAATGCTCAATCATTCCCACTAGCAACCGGTCTGAAGTTACTATAGACCGGACCATCATGATCCATAGCATCATGATTGGAGAAGAGGTGGAAGTTCATGAGATTATACCTCAAGAACTCTACAAGGTGGCTGACAAGTTCTCCACTATGGCAAGGTTAGCCTTTCCTCACCTCATTTGCCACCTATGCAATTCAGCTGGGATTGACATAGAGGGAGATATCCTCATTAAAGAGGACAAGCCCATCACTAAGAAAAAGATCGAGCAAGCAAGAGAGCCCAGTCATGGAGCTCAAGAGGCGCAAGAAGCTCATTTCCATGAGATCCCGGAGATGCCTCAAATGTACTTTCCTCCACAAAATTATTGGGAGCAAATCAACACCTCCCTAGGAGAATTGAGTTCCAATATGGGACAACTAAGGGTGGAACATCAAGAGCACTCCATCATGCTTCATGAAATAAGAGAAGATAAAAAAGCAATGAGGGAGGAGCAACAAAGACAAGGAAGAGACATAGAAGAGCTCAAGGACATCATTGGTTCCTCAAGAAGGAAACGCCACCATCACTAAGGTGGATTCATTCCTTGTTCTTGCTTTCTCTGTTTTTTCGTTTTCTATGTTAAGTGCTTATCTATGTTTGTGTCTTCATTACATGATCATTAGTAGTTAGTAACTTTGTCTTAAAGTTATGAATGTCCTATGAATCCATCACCTCTCTTAAATGAAAAATGTTTTAATTCAAAAGAACAAGAAGTACATGAGTTTCGAATTTATCCTTGAACTTAGTTTAATTATATTGATGTGGTGACAATGCTTCTTGTTTTCTGAATGTATGCTTGAACAGTGCATATGTCTTTTGAAGTTGTTGTTTAAGAATGTTAAATATGTTGGCTCTTGAAAGAATGATGACTAGGAGACATGTTATTTGATAATCTGAAAAATCATAAAAATAATTCTTGAAGCAAGAAAAAGCAGCAAAGAACAAAGCTTGCAGAAAAAAAAAAGCGAAAAAAAATAGAAAGAAAAAGAAAAAGCAAGCAGAAAAAGTCAAAGCTCTTAAAACCAAGAGGCAAGAGCAAAAAAAAAAAAGCCAATAACCCTTAAAACCAAAAGGCAAGGGCAATAAAAAGGATCCCAAGGCTTTGAGCATCAGTGGATAGGAGGGCCTAAAGGAATAAAATCCTGGTCTAAGCGGCTAAACCAAGCTGTCCCTAACCATGTGCTTGTGGCGTGTAGGTGTCAAGTGAAAACTTGAGACTGAGCGGTTGAAGTCAAGGTCCAAAGCAAAAACAAAGAGTGTGCTTAAGAACCCTGGACACCTCTAATTGGGGACTTTAGCAAAGCTGAGTCACAATCTGAAAAGGTTCACCCAATTATGTGTCTGTGGCATTTATGTATCCGGTGGTAATACTGGAAAAAAAAGTGCTTAGGGCCACGGCCAAGACTCATAAAGAAGCTGTGTTCAAGAATCATCATACTGAACTAGGAGAATCAATAACACTATTTGAACTCTGAGTTCCTATAGATGCCAATCATTCTGAACCTCAATGGATAAAGTGAGATGCCAAAACTATTCAAGAGGCAAAAAGCTACAAGTCCCGCTCATATGATTGAAGCTATGTTTCATTTTATAGTTTGGAATTTATAGTATATTCTCTTCTTTTTATCCTATTTGATTTTCAGTTGCTTGGGGACAAGCAACAATTTAAGTTTGGTGTTGTGATGAGCGGATAATTTATACGTTTTTTGGCATTGTTTTTAGTATGTTTTTAGTATGATCTAGTTACTTTTAGGGATGTTTTCATTAGTTTTTATGTTAAATTCACATTTCTGGACTTTACTATGAGTTTGTGTGTTTTTCTGTGATTTCAGGTATTTTCTGGCTGAAATTGAGGGACTTGAGCAGAAATCAGATTCAGAGGTTGAAGAAGGACTGCTGATGCTGTTGGATTCTGACCTCCCTGCACGCAAAGTGGATTTTCTGGAGCTAGAGAACTCGAAATGGCGCGCTTCTAATTGCGTTGGAAAGTAGACATCCAGGGCTTTCCAGTAATGTATAATAGTCCATACTTTGGCCAAGAATAGACGACGTAAAATGGCGTTCAACGCCAGCTCTCTGCCCAATTCTGGCGTCCAGCGCCAGAAAAGGAGCCAAAACCAGAGTTGAAGGCCCAAACTGGCACAAAAGCTGGCGTTCAACTCCAAGAAGGACCTCTGCATGTGCAACACTCAAAGCTCAGCCCAAGCACACACCAAGTGGGCCCCAGAAGTGGATTTATGCATTAATTAGTTACTCATGTAAACCCTAGTGACTAGTTTATTATAAATAGGACCTTTTACTATTGTATTAGACATCTTTGATCAATTGTATGCTATCTTAGATCACGTTTGAGGGCTGGCCATCTCGGCCATGCCTGGACTCTCACTTATGTATTTTCAACGGTAGAGTTTCTACACCCCATAGATTAAGGTGTGGAGCTCTACTGTTCCTCAAAGATTAATGCAAAGTACTACTGTTTTCTATTCAATTCATCTTATTTCGCTTCTAAGATATCCATTCGCACCCAAGAACGTGATGAAGATGATGATTATGTGTGACGCTCATCACCATTCTCCCCTATGAACACGTGCCTGACAAACACTTCCGTTCTACATGAAATAAGCTAGAATGAATATCTCTTAGATCTCTTAACCGGAATTTTCGTGGCGTAAGCTAGAATGATGGCGGCATTCAAGAGAATCCGGAAAGTCTAAACCTTGTCTGTGGTATTCCGAGTAGGATTCAATGATTGAATGACTGTGACGAGCTTCAAACTCGCGAGTGCTGGGCGTTAGTGACAGACGCAAAAGGAGGGTGAATCCTATTCCAGCATGATCGAGAACCGACAGATGATTAGCCGTGCTGTGACAGAGCATGTGAGCATATTTTTCACTGAGAGGAGGGGATGTAGCCACTGACAACGGTGATGCCCTTGCATAAAGCCAGCCATGGAAAGGAGTAAGACTGATTGGATGAAGATAGCAGGAAAGCAGAGGTTCAAAGGAACGAAAAGCATCTCCATTCGCTTATCTGAAATTCCTACCAATGATTTACATAAGTACCTCTATCCCTATTCTATTATTTATTATTCGAGAACATCATTATCAATTTATATCTGCCTGACTGAGATTTGCAAGGTGACCATAGCTTGCTTCATACCAACAATCTCCGTGGGATTCGACCCTTACTCACGTAAGGTATTACTTGGACGACCCAGTGCACTTGCTGGTTAGTTGTATCGAAGTTGTGAACCATGGCATTGGCACCATGTTCTTGGTGCCATTGCCAGGGGAAGAAAGAGCCATGAATTTTACATAATTAAAGTGTAATCACAATTTCGTGCACCAAGGAACAGGAGGAGTTCACTATGGATCCGAATGGAAATTCACAACTTAGAAGAACCATGGGCTCCTACATAGCGCCTGCTCCAGATTTCTATGAAAGGAGTATTAGTGTGCCTCCTATTAAAGCAGATGATTTCAACTTATGCCAGCAACTCTCAAGAAGGTCCTAATCAAAATTCAATCAACAACTTCCCATTTCAGCCCCCACAATCTCAGAGTACCCCTGAATTGGCATCCATTATTGTAGAACTTGCAAAGAGCCAACAAAGCTTTATACAAGAAACCCAAACCTCCTTTAGGAACCTGGAGATACGAATGGACCAAATGGACCAGCGAATATCTAAGCAAGCTGTACTAATTAATATCGTCCCCAATGGTGGAGAAGAATGCCAGGCAATTCAACTGAGGAGTGGCAAGACATTAGTCACTCAACATAAAAATAGTGAAAACCCAGGTGGAAAAGAGACACCAGAGCAGGAAATTACAAAGACAGAGAGTACCACCATGGGCGCTGAACGCCCATCAAGGAGCACCAAGGGCGCTGAACACCCAGTAAGGGGGGGACTGAACGCCAATGAAAATTCAAAGAACCTTCCCCCCAGGCACCCTGACAATCCTTTTTTCAGTCACTCTTGACACACATCCGGCACTCCCCAAGGCCCCAGAATACAAGGCCAAACTACCAAACCCTCAGAAACTTCAGAAAGCGGAAAAAGACAAGCAATTCTCCAAGTTTCTAGAAGTCTTTCGGAAGCTTGAAATCAACATCCCCTTTGCAGAAGCCCTTGAACAAATGCTTCTGTATGCCAAGTTCAAGAAGGAGTTGTTGAGTAACAAGAGGGATTGGGAAGAAGTAGAGACAGTGGTACTTACTAGGGAATATAGTGCAATCATCTAGAGGAATCTCCTTGAGAAACTACAGGATTTTGGGAGTTTTGTGATTCCTTGCACCATTGGAAACACCATTATTCAAAAGGCCTTGTGTGATCATAGAGCAAGCATCAACCTTATTCCACTATCATTAATGAGGAAGCTCCAAATTAGTAAAGTGAAGCCTACCCGTATTTGTCTCCAACTTGCTGACCGCTCTATCATGTACCCTTTTAGAGTGGTAGACGGAGGATCTACTTATGAAAGTAGGATCTTTTATCTTCCCTACTGACTTTGTGATATTCGATATGAAAGAGGACAAGAATACATTCATAATTCATGGAAGACCCTTCTTAGCCACAAGAAGAGCCCTTATAGATGTTCTGAAGGGTGAAGTAACTCTGAGGGTCAATGAAGAAGGGATTGTGCTAAATGTTTTAGAGGCTTTGCAACATCCTTATTATTTTGAAGAACGCATGAGAATTGATATCATTTAACCTCTGGTTGAAGAGATATTTGAAGCTGGAAAGCTTGAAGATGATCTGGACGCTTCCTCTGAAGACACTCTGCTTGAAATTGATGAGCTAGCACCTCAGAGAGAGAAGCCTTGCACTGATGAAAGACCTCCTAAGCTCGAGTTAAAGTCGCTGCCTCCATCCTTGAAGTATGCATTCCTAGGTGACAAAAACACGTATCCAGTGATTATAAGTTCCTCCCTGAGACAGGAGGAAGAGGAGGTGCTAATTCAGGTGCTTAAAAATCATAAAACAGCACTTGGATGGACCATTAGTGACTTAAAAGGTATCAGTCCAACCAAGTATATGTACAAGATCTTGCTTGAAGATGATGTTAAACTAGTTGTGCAACCACAGAGGCGATTGAATCTCCAACCATGAAAGAAGTGGTCTAAAAGGAAGTTATGATGCTCTGGGAAGCCAAAATTATTTATCCTATTTCTGATAGCACATGGGTAGGTCCAGTACAAGTGATTCCCAAGAAAGGGGAAATTAGAGTAATTCAGAATGAAAATAATGAGCTTATCCCCACAAGAACTGTCACAGAATGGCGAATGTGTATTGACTATAGGAAGCTCAATAATGGCACAAGGAAGGATCACTTCCCCCTACCTTTCATTGATCAGATGCTCGAGAGGCTAGCCAGCCGTGCTTTCTACTGCTTTCTCGATGGATACTCTAGCTATAACCAGATTGCAGTAGACCTTCAAGACCAGGAGAAGATGGCATTCACTTGTCCCTTTGGAGTATTCGCTTACCGGAGCATGTCGTTTGGACTCTGTAATGCCCCAGCAACTTTTCAGAGGTGTATGCTTTCTTCTTTTTCAGACATAGTTGAAAAGTTCATTGAGGTATTTATGGATGACTTCTCTATTTTTGGCATTTCCTATAATTCTTGTCTTAAGCATCTAGCCTTGGTCTTGAAACAGTGTCAAGAAACAAACCTCATTTTGAACTGGGAAAGATGTCACTTTTTGGTAACTGGGGAAATTGTTCTTGGTCACAGGATTTCAAGAAAGGGAATAGAAGTTAATAAAGCCAAGATGGAAGTAATTGAAAAATTACCACCACCCACTAATGTTAAGGCAATAAAAAGTTTCTTAAGCAATGCAAGATTTTATAGGAGGTTTATAAAGGACTTTTCTAAGATTGCGAAACCTCTGAGTAACCTCTTGGTTGCTGACACTCCTTTTGTTTTTGTCAAAGAATGTCTGTATACCTTTGAAACTTTGAAAGTAAATCTTGTCTCTGCACCCATCATCGCCCCTCCCAACAGGGAATTGCCATTTGAACTGATGTGTGATGCCAGTGATTATGCTATAGGGGCTGTCTTGGGACAGAGACAAGACAAGCTTATGCACATCATTTACTATGCCAGTCGTGTTTTGAATGACGCGCAAAAGAAATACACCACTACAGAGAAAGAATTACTGGTTGTTATTTATGCAATTAATAAGTTTAGATCCTATTTAATTGGTTCCAAGGTTATTGTTTATACTGACCATGCTGCTCTTAAGTACCGTCTAACTAAGCAGGATTCTAAACCAAGATTGATCAGGTGAATACTACGTCTTTAAGAGTTTGACATTGAGATTAGAGGCAGAAAAGGGTCAGAAATCAAGTAGCTGACCATCTGTCCAGGATTGACCTGAAGAAGGGACGCTACCCTCCACTACTGTGATTGAGAACTTCCCGGATGAGCTGCTCTTTATGATTCAAAAGGCTCCATGATTTGCAGACATTGTAAACTATAAAGCCATGAGGGTCATCCCCAAGTAGTACAGAAAAGCACAAGTTAGAAAGCTCTTACATGATGCCAAGTATTACTTGTGCGATGAACCTTACCTTTTCAAGAGATGGTCGGATGGGATGATCAGGCGTTGTCTCAAATGAGGAAGCACAACAGATCCTCTGGCATTGTCATGGTTATGAGTATGGAGGCCACTTTGGGGGTGAAAGAACAGCCACCAAAGTCCTATAGAGCAGGTTTTACTGGCCAACCCTCTTTAAAGACTCCAGGGAGTTTGTAAGAAACTGTGACAAGTGTCAAAGAGCTGAAAATCTCCCTCACAATCATGAAATGCCACAACAATAGATTATGAAAATTGAGTTGTTTGACATATTGGGGATTAATTTCATGGGACCATTCCCACCCTCATACTCGAACATATTTATCTTGGTTGTGGTAGATTATGTCTCCAAATGGGTGGAAGCTATAGCATCACCCACCAATGACTCCAGGGTCATGCTAAACTGCTTGCAGAGATACATTTTTAGCAGGTTTGGTATCCGAAGGACACTGATCAGTAATAGGGGTAGCCACTTCAATAAACAGCTGGACTCACTCCTGCAAAGATATGGCTTCCATCATAAAGTGGAAACTCCTTATCACCCACAAACAAGTGGACAGGCTGAGGTCTCCAATAGGGAACTCAAGAGGATCGTAGAAAAGTCAGTAAGCACCTCAAAGAAGGACTAGACAAGAAGACTTGATGATGCTCTCTAGGCATACCGGATATCCTTCAAGACCCCTATTGGAATGTCTCCATACCAGTTAGTCTATGGTAAGGCTTGTCATTTGCTAGTGGAATTGGTGCACAGAACATATTGGGCAACAAAGTTCCTGAACTTTGATGCCAAGGCTGCAGGAGAAAAAAGGTTACTCCAGCTGAATGAGCTTGATGAGTTCAGACACTCTACCTTTGAGAATTCCAAGCTCTACAAGAAAAGGGCCAAAAAGTGGCATGATAGAAAGATAACTCTAATAATAATAATGCATATGGGACGTGAATTGAAAAGAATGCATGAGTATGCAAAAAGTGAAACGTATGGGTAACTAGGTATTGTATTATAGTTGTATAGGTTGTTCTATGTGTCTAGTGGGATCTTAGGTTAATCAAAGATTCAAATTTTAAGCTCACTTGACCATATACATCCTTACCTTCACCATAGCCCCGTTACAACCCATGAATAAGACTTCATGATACTTGTAAGCATACATTAAGTAATTGTTGATTGTTATATGAAAGACAAATCTTGGAATGCATTATTAAGAGAGGATTGAGTGGCGAAACCTATACACTTGAGCGAATAGAGCGGATACACTTCCGGTGAGGGTTCGATGCTCAACTCCTTGTTCCCGGCTTTCACGAGCGTTCATCTTGCAAGTTATATGCACTCCATAGTAATGTTCAATTTGGTAGGATTCATGAACTACATATCATTTTCACCCCGTATGCTCATATGTGTCCTTGGAGGATAGATTTACCCTTGACCAAGTAAATAGATGCCTTTACATTAGTTGCATGCATTCATTTAGGAAATTTGCATTTCATAAACCCTTTCTTACCATGACCTTTGGTCTTTTTATTTTAAGCATGAGGACATGCTTGGTTTAAGTGTGGGAAGATTTGATAAATCCCAATTTTGGGGTTTATATTGTGTAGAATTCGGGGGGTTTTGTCAATATTTTCCACACTTATTCACAAGAAATGCATGGTTTTGTGTTCTCTTCCTAATTTTGCTTCATGATGAAAAACATGCTAATTTTGCCTTAGAATTGCTATATTTTTATCCTCTTTTATTGCCATTTGATGTCGTGATGTATTTGTTGAGAGATTTCAGGATTTCTAGGACAAGAATGGCCTGGAAGAGGGGAACAAAGCATGCACAAAAGGAAGGAACATGAAGATTTGGATTTTGGGAACTTCAGCATGGGCGCGCACGCGCACTTCACGCGCACGCGTAGATGTGGATAGCTGGAAGCGGCGCACGTAAATCGGCACATCCGTGCGGATCAGAAAAATCCCACCGACGCGCACGCGCACATAGCGCGCACGCGTGGATCACAAAAGCAATCGGCGCCCACGCACGCATGGCGTGCATGTGTGGAAAGTTGCACGTGACCTCATTAAAGAAAATCATGCCTGGTGATTTCTGAGGCTCAAGAGGCCCAAATTCAAGCTAGTTCTGCATGGAAAAGACCCAAGGATGCTAGGGAAAAGGGGGGGATCAATCATTTTACACTTAGACACAATTTTTAGCTAGTTTTTTTGGTTTTTGTTCTTCTAGAGAGAGAAACCCTTGTTCCTCTCTAGATCTAGCTTTAATTTGATCTTCCCTTGTTGAATTCTGAATTGAATTTTGTTAATTACTAGTTTTAATTGCTTAATTTGAATTTCTTAGCATAATTTTGTTTAGATCTTGTGTTAGATTTATGTTCTCTAGTCAATTGTCATTTTATACCTATTTTATGAATCTTGTGAATCTTGAATTGCTAATGTTACATTAATGATTTTCATGGTTAATTATGTTGTTTGAGTGATTGTATGTTGATAATTGTTAGTGGGTACTTGCTAATTTCAATTTAATTACATTTTGAATATGTCTTTTGGTAATGCTTACCATGTGTTTGATGAAATGTTTCCTTTGATTATGGAGTAGTTTTCCTTACTCTTGGCATAAGCTAAGGGAATTGAGCGACCTTGAGTCATTGGGTCTCATTGAATTGGTGATTTGAGAACCCTAAGTGATCAATTTGATACCCATTGATACTAACTCACTACTAATCTAATTAGTAGATAGGTTGGGACTTATGGGTTGATGTGATCAAACCTATTTAACGTACTTCAAGCCTAGGAGTAGGCAATACATACTTAAGGCTCTTGAGAAGTAGACTTAGTTGGTTGGTACCTCATAATTGTCAATGTTTGATATGGAGACAAGGATGGCGATCTCAATTCTCATGCTTAGCCAAGAGTTTCTTTTATTATCCATATTTGAAAATCCAAAAATCCTAATTGCTTTGCCTCAGTTATAGTTACTTGTTTAGTTCTAGAGTAGAATTATACTGGAAGTTATCTTATTAGTTTGGAATTGCTCACTTCTTGCTTTAGTTGTTTGAATTAGTTTCTTGCATTTCAAGATTACTTGCTTATTAAGATTCCTTATTGAATATAACCCCGAAATTCTAACCAATGTTGGTGTACATGTTTGCCCATTCCTTGTGAGACGACCCGAGGTTTGAATACTTCGGTTACTTTTATTGGGGTTGAACTTATGACAACCAATTCCTTCTAAATTTGATACTTGCAGATTAATTGTCGGTTGAGGACTATACTTGCAACGTGAAAAATCTTGTGAAATTCCTTATCGACGGTATCCGTGACCCATCACAGGCTTACTGGCATTTAAACGCCAGTAAGGATAGCAGAATGGGCGTTTAACGCCCAGTCTGGCAGCATTCTAGGCGTTAAATGCCAGAAATGGGCATCAGCCTGGCGTTTAACACCAAAAATGGGTGTCTGGTGTCTGGCTGGCGTTTAACACCAGAAATGGGCATTAGCCTGGCGTTTAACGCCAGAAAAGGTAGCAGAGTTGGCGTTAAATGCCAGAAATGGCACACAGAGGACGTTTGAACGCTAGAAAGGTGTAAGGAGAAGAATTCCTTGACACCTCAAGATCTGTGGACCCTACAGGATCCCTACCTACCCCAACTCACTCTCTCTCCTCTTCACACCTATCCATAACATTCTGTCCCACATACCCTTGACCAATCACATCAATACCTCTTCCCTATAATATCTTCACCACTCGCATACATGACTTCTCTCTTACCCTATAAATACCCCTCCTTACCTCCTTCCATTTCACACATCATAAACACTTCAAACCCCCCTTGGCCGAATCCAACACACTTCTCCATTTCCTCTATTTCTTTTTCTCCTCCTTTCTTTCTTCTTTTGCTCGAGGACAAGCAAACCTTTTAAGTTTGGTGTGGGAAAGAGCTCTGCTTTTTATTTTTTCATAACCATTAATGGCATCTAAGGCCAGAAAAACCTCTAAAAAGAGGAAAGAGAAGGCAATTGCTTCTACCTCTGAGTCATGGGAGATGGAGAGATTCATCTCAAAGGTCCATCAAGACCACTTCTATGAAGTTGTGCCCAAGAAAAGGGTGATCCCTGAAGTTTCCTTCATGCTCAAAAAGAGTGAATATCCGGAGATCCGACGTGAAGTTCGGAGAAGAGGTTGGGAAGCTCTCACCAACCCCATCCAACAAGTTGGAATCTTAATGGTTCAAGAGTTCTATGCTAATGCATGGATCACTAAGAACCATGATCAAAGTATGAACCTGAACCCAAAGAATTAGCTCACAATGGTTCGAGGGAATTACTTGGATTTCAGTCCAGAAAATGTGAGGTTGGCATTCAACTTGCCAATAATACAAGGAGATCCAAACCCTTTCACTAGAAGGGTCAACTTTGATCAAAGGTTGGACCAAGTCCTCATGAACATCTGTGTGGAAGGAGCTCAATAGAAGAGAGACTCCAAAGGCAAGCCGGTTCAACTGAGAAGTCTTGACCTCAAACCCGTGGCTGGGGGATGGTTGGAGTTCATCCAATGCTCTATCATTCCTACTAGCAACCGGTTTGAAGTTATAATAGACCAGGCTATGAGTTTGACCTTTGGGGTGCTCTCTTTACGGCCGATTTCCTTGAAGCTTTCTTCTTGCCTTTCTTGGTGGCCATCTTGAAAAAGGAAGGAAAAAAGGAAAGCATTAAACCCAAAGAATCATCTCAACAAAAAGATGCAAGTGAAAGATAGTGCCCAAAAAAAATATTGCAACAAAGTGATCATATAGGTATGGGTCACAACACTTTGCATGGGATGCAAGAGAAAGTAAAGCATGCAATATAGCATGAGAAGAATAATCTCAAGCATCCATAACAAAGAGCAAGTTATGTTATGAGTATCTAATTAGCAAGCAAAGTGGACTCAATGCATATAGAAGAAAGTAAGTGAGTGAGGAGGAAGTACCAAATTGAAGATACGTGATTAAAATAAACCAAAATGGCATTCGTCATTTCCTCGAACACTTGGTGTGCAATTATCAAGCAATGAGCAATTATGAGATACTCAACCAATTTGAATCCCAAAATGAAATATCAATCATCACACAACATCACTTACATGACAAAGACAATGAGAGACAACAAGAAGATCTATTAAAGCAAATTAAAACTCAAATTCAACATCCATGGAAAAACAAGAAAAGAAAGGAAAAGTAAACAAACAAAAAGCTAGTATAATCATGTAACTAAAAGAGAAAATAAGTAAATCAACAAGAAAAATCTAACTAGAAGAAGAGATTAAGCAAAGAAATTAATAGATGAGATATGGAAGAAGTAGAACCTTGAGAAGTGTAAAAGAATAAGGTAGAATTTTCTTTTGTGAAAGTGAAAAAGAGATAGAAGAGATGTAATGCCACTGGAAGTGGTGGTGGTCGTAGGTAAGTAGCCGGAGACGGTGGTGGTGGATTGTGGAAGAAGAAGAAGAGAAGAGAGGTGATGGAGTAGGAAGAAGAAAGAAATAAGAAAGAGGGTGGTAGAGGGACAGAACAGGGCGCGCTAGCTTTAAAACTGGTTCGCGCGACCGGCGCGTGTGCCCACAGTGCGCTGACGTGTCGGTAAGGGTTGGTCGAGGGATGCGTACGGGTCAAGGGCACGTGCGCATGAAGTAAGCTGGGCTCCTGGCACAGGATTGGCACAAAGTGGGCCTAAGTCTCGGGTGAGTCGTACCAGAGTTGGCATGCAGCATAGGCGCGCGGACGCGCACAGTACGTGGATGCGTGCCTGATGGGGTTGGCTACTGGCGCGGACGCGCGCAGTGTGCGGGCGCGTCGGTGTGGGTACATGCTAGGCACAAGTATGGCACAATGATGAGCGGATAATTTATACGCTTTTTCGCATTATTTTTACATGGTTTTCAGTATGATTTAGTTAGTTTTTAGTATATTTTTATTAGTTTTTAAATAAAATCACATTTCTGGACTTTACTATGAGTTTTTGTATTTTTCTGTGATTTTAAGTATTTTCTAGCTGAAATTGAGGGACTTGAGCAAAAATCAGATTCAGAGGCTGAAGAAGGACTGCAGATGCTGTTGGATTCTAACCTCCCTGCACTCAAAATGGTGCGCTCTCAATTGCGTTGGAAAGTAGATATCCAGGGCTTTCCAGAAATATATAATAGTCCATACTTTGCCCTAGTTTAGATGACGCAAACTGGCGTTCAACGCCAGCTTTCTGCCCTATTCTAGAGTTAAACGCCAGAAACAGGTTGCAAAGTGGAGTTACGCTAGAAACAGGTTACAAACTGGCGTTCAACTACAAGAGAAGCCTCTACACGTGTAAAGCTCAATGCTCAGCCCAAGCACACACTAAGTGGGCCCCGAAAGTGGATTTCTGCATCATTTACTCATTTCTGTAAACCCTAGTAACTAGTTTAGTATAAATAGGACTTTTTACTATTGTATTTACATCTTTTGATTATCTTTTGATCCTTGGATAAGGTTTTAGGGGCTAGCCATTCGGCCATGCCTGGACCTTGTTCTTATGTATTTTCAACGGTAGAGTTTCAACACACCATAGATTAAGGTGTGGAGCTCTGCTGTTTCTCATGAATTAATGCAAAGTACTATTATTTTTCTATTCAACTCAAGCCTATTTCTTATCTAAGATATACACTTGTTCTTCAACCTGAGGAAGGTGATGATCCGTGACACTCATCATCATTCTCACCCATGAATGCGTGCCTGACAACCACCTCCATTCTACTTGCAATCGCTTAAGTGCATATCTCTTAGCCTTCTGGTTCGTGACGCATGGTTGCCTCGCCTGACAACCGAGCCTTCCATTCCATGAGATCAGAGTCTTTGTGGTATAGGCTAGAATTATTGGCGGCCATTCTTGAGATCCAGAAAGTCTAAACCTTGTCTGTGGTATTCCGAGTAGGATCTGGGAAGGGATGGCTGTGACGAGCTTCAAACTCGCAAGTGCTGGGCGTAGAGACAGACGCAAAAGGATGACTGAATCCTATTCTAATATGATCGAGAACCCACAGATGAATATTCGTGCGGTGACAGCGCATTTTGGACCATTTTCACTGAGAGGACGGGATGTAGCCATTGACAACGGTGATGCCCTGCATAAGCTTGCCATGGAAAGGAGTATGAAGGATTGAATGAAGACAGCAGGAAAGCAGAGGTTCAGGAGGAACAAAAGAATCTCTATACGCTTATCTGAAATTCTCACCTGTGAATTACATAAGTATCTCTATCTTTATTTTACATTTATCTTTTAATTATCAAATCTCTAAAACCATTTGAATCCGCCTGACTGAGATTTACAAGGTGACCATAGCTTGCTTCAAGCCGACAATCTCCGTGGGATCGACCCTTACTCACGTAAGGTATTACTTGGACGACCCAGTGCACTTGCTGGTTAGTTGTGCGAAGTTGTGACAAAGTGTGATTTACGTTTGAGAGCACCAAGTCTTTGGCGCCATTGTTGATGATCGCAATTTCATGCACCAAGTTTTTGGTGCCGTTGCTGGGGATTGTTCGAGTTTGGACAACTGACGGTTCATCTTGTTGCTCAGATTAGGTAATTTTATTTTAATTTTAAGCTTTTTATTTTTATTATTTTAGTATTTTCAAAAAATACCAAAAATATTAATAAACTCATAAAACCAAAAATATTTTATGTTTCTTGTTTGATTCTAGAGTCAAATTTTAAGTTTGGTGTCAATTGCATATTTTTAATTTTTCCTTAAAAATTTTTGAAAACTCATGCATGTGTTCTTCATGATCTTCAAGTTGTTCTTGGTAAGTCTCCTTGTTTGATCTTTAAAATTTCTTGTTTTGTGTCTTCTCTTGTTTTCCATATGCATTTTTGAATTATTAATGTCTCAACATTGAAAATTTCTATGTTTGGTGTCTTGCATGTTCTTCTTTTCTTCAAAAATTTCAAAAATAAGTTCTTGGTGTTCATCTTGACATTCAAAGTGTTCTTGGTGTTCATCTTGACATTCATAGTGTTCTTGCATGCATCATTTGTTTTGATCCAAAACTTTCATGCTTTGAGTCTTTTTATTGTTTTTCTCTCTCATCATTAAAAATTCAAAAATAAAAAAAAATATCTTTCCCTTGTTTCACTCATAAATTTCGGAAATTTGAGTTGACTTTTTCAAAACTTTTTAAAATTTAGTTGTTTCTTATGAGTCAAGTCAAATTTTCAATTTAAAAATTCTATCTTTTTCAAATCTTTTTTAAAAATCAAATCTTTTTCATTTTTTTTTCATAATTTTCGAAAATTTTAAATTGATTTTCAAAAATCCTTTTCTTATTTTGTTTCATAATTTCAAAATCTTTACTAACAATTAATGTGATTGATTTAAAAATTTTAAGTTTGTTACTTGCCTAATAAGAAAGATTCAATCTTTAAATTTTAAAATCCTATCTTTTGTTTCTTGTTAGTCAAGTAATCAACTTTAATTTTCAAAATCAAATCTTTTTAAATTTATTTTTCAAATCTTTTTTAAAATAAATTTCAATCACATCTTTTTCAAAATTAATTTCAAAATCTTTTCTAACTTCTTATCTTTTCAAAAATTGATTTCCAAATCTTTTTCAATTAACCACTTAACTTTTTGTTTGATTCTTATCTTTTTCAAAACTACCTAACTAACTCTCTCTTTCTAATTTTCGAAAATCCCTTCCCTCTTTTTCAAAATTCCTTTTTAATTAACTAATTGTTTTAAACTTTAATTTAATTTCATTTTATTTTAAAATTTTCAAATTTTAACTTTAAATTTTAAATTAAAAACAAAAAAAAATTATTTTATTTTATTTAATTTTTGACTTCTCTCATCTCTCATCTCCTTCTATTTAATTATTCATCTGCTAACACTTCTCTTCCACCTAAAATTCGAACACCATCTTCCTCTCTGTGTTCGAGTTTTTCTCTTCCCCTTCTCTTATTCTTCTCTTCTACTCACATAAAGGAACCTCTCTACTGTGGCAAAGAGGATCCCTATTATTTTGTGTTCTCTTCTTTTTCATATGAGCAGGAACAAAGATAAGAACATTCTTGTTGAAGCTGATCCTGAACCTGAAAGGACTCTGAAGAGGAAGCTAAGGGAAGCTAAAGCACAACTCTCTGGAGAAAATCTGACAGAAATTTTTGTAAAAGAAGGAGACATGGCCGAAAATAATAACAATGAAAGGAAGATGCTTGGTGACTTTACTGCACCAAAGAGAGAGTGCAAGGCCATTGATTTGACCATCATGGCCGAACCTACAAGGGAGGAGAAGGACGTGAATCCTAGTGAGGAAGACCTCTTGGGACGTTTAGTGACCAATAAGGAGTTTCCCGTTGAGGAACCAAAGGAATCTGAGGCTCATCTAGAGACCATAGAAATTCCATTGAACCTCCTTCTGCCCTTCATGAGCTCTAATGAGTATTCTTCTTCTGAAGAGAATGAAGACGTTACTGAAGAGCAAGTTGCTAAGTACCTTGGTGCAATCATGAAGCTGAATGCCAAATTATTTGGTAATGAGACTTGGGAAGCTGAATCTCCCATGCTCACCAATGAACTAAATGCATTGGATAGGCAGAACTTACCTCAAAAGAAACAGGATCCTGGTAAATTCCTAATTCCCTGTAACATAGGCACCATGACCTTTTAGAAGGCTCTATGTGACCTGCGGTCAGGGATAAACTTAATGCCACCCTCTATAATGGAGAAACTTGGGATCTTTGAGGTACAAGCTGCCAGAATCTCTTTAGAGATGGCAGACAACTCAAGAAAATAGGCTTATGGACAAGAAGAGGATGTGCTAGTAAAGGTTGAAAGCCTTTACATCCCTGCTGATTTCATAATCCTAGACACTGGGAAGGATGAGGATGAATCCATCATCCTTAGAAGACCCTTCCTAGCCACAGCAAGAGCTGTGATTGATGTGGATAGAGGAGAATTGGTCCTTCAACTGAATGAGGACAACCTTGTGTTTCAAACTCAAGGATCTCCTTCTGTAACCATGGAGAGTAAGCATGAAAAGCTTCTCTCACTGCAGAGTCAACCAAAGCCACCACAGTCAAACTCTAAGTTTGGTGTTGGAAGGCCACAATCAAACTCAAAGTTTAGTGTTAAACTCCGACATCCAAACTCTAAGTTTGGTGTTGGGAGGTTCCAACCTTGCTCTGATTCCCTGTGAGGCTCCATGAGAGCTCACTGTCAAGCTATTGACATTAAAGAAGCGCTTGTTGGGAGGCAACCCAATGATTATTTAATTATATTTAATTTTAATTTTTTTCGTATTTTATTAGGTTGATGATCATGTGGAGTCACAAAAACTTCTAAAAATTCAAAAACAGAATGAAAAACAGCATTAAAAATAGCACACCCTGGAAAAGGAGCATTCTGGCGTTTAAATGCCAGAAACAAGCATCTGTCTGGCGTTTAACACCAGAAACAAGCACCAAGCTGGCGTTTAACGCCAGAAAAAAGCATCTACCTGGCGTTAAACACCAGAAACAGGCTACATTTGGGCGTTTAACGCCAGAAACAAGCAGCAGTCTGGCATTAAATGCCAGGATTGCACAGCAAGGGCGTTTTACACGCCTAATTGGAGCATGGATGTTAAGTCCTTGGCCCCACTGGATCTGTGGACCCCACAGGATCCCCACTGCTTCTTCTCTCCTCTTCACACCTTTTCATAACTCTCTTCCCCAAATACCCTTCACCAATCACCTCAATCACTCTTCCTCATCACATCTTCACCATTCACATCCATCCCCTATTCCCCATAAACCCCACCTACCTCCAAAATTCAAACTCTTTTCCCTCCTAAACCCAACCCTAATGGCCGAACCCTAAACCTTTCCCCACCCCTATATAAACCCCTCATTCCTTCTTTATTTTCACATAACACAACCCTTTTTTCTTACCCTTGGCCGAATACACACCTCTCTCCCTTTCCTCCATTCTTTCTCTTTTTCTCCTTTTTTATTTTTTCTTTTGCTCGGGGACGAGAAAATATTTTAAGTTTGGTATGGTAAAAAGCACTGCTTTTAGTTTTTCTATAACCATCAATGGCACCTAAGGCCAGAGAATCCTCAAGAAAGAGGAAAGGGAAGGCAATTGCTTCCACCTCTGAGTCATGGGAGATGGAGAGATTCATCTCAAAGGTCCATCAAGACCACTTCTATGAAGTTGTGGCCAAGAAGAAAGTGATCCCTGAGGTTCCTTTCAAGCTCAAAAAGAATGAGTATCCGGAGATCCGACTTGAGATCCAAAGAAGAGGTTGGAAAGTTCTCACCAACCCCATTCAACAAGTCGGGATCTTAATGGTTCAAGAGTTTTATGCAAATGCTTGGATCACTAGGAACCATGATCAAAGTGTGAACCCAAATCCAAAGCATTGGCTCACCATGGTTCGGGGGAAATACTTAGATTTCAGTCTGGAAAATGTAAGGCTGGCGTTCAACTTGCCAATGATGGAAGAAAACGCACGGCCCTACACTAGAAGGGTCAACTTTGATCAAAGGTTGGACCAAGTCCTCATGGACATATGTGTAGAAGGAGCTCAATGGAAGCTTGACTCAAGAGGCAATCCGGTTCAATTAAGAAGATTGGACCTTAAGCCTGTAGCTAGAGGATGGTTGGAGTTTATTCAACGCTCAATCATTCCTACTAGCAACCAGTCCGAAGTTACTATAGACCGGGCCATCATGATCCATAGTATCATGATTGGGGAGGAAGTGGAAGTTCATGAGATCATACCTCAAGAACTCTACAAGGTGGATGACAAGTCCTCTACTTTAGCAAGGTTAGCCTTTTCTCACCTCATTTTCCACCTCTGCAATTCGGCTGGAATTGACATAGAGGGAGATATCCTCATTGATGAGGACAAGCCCATCACTAAGAAAAGGATGGAGCAAACAAGAGATCATGGACCTCAACAAGAGCATGAGGAAATTCCTCACCATGAAATCCCTGAGATGCCTCAAGGGATGTACTTCCCTCCACAAAACTATTGGGAGCAGATCAATACTTCCCTAGGAGAATTAAGCTCCAACATGGGACAACTAAAGGTGGAACATCAAGAGCACTCCATCATTTTCCATGAGATTAGAGAAGATCAAAGAGCTATGAGGGAGGAACAACAAAGACAAGGAAGAGACATAGAGGAGCTCAAGAGCATCATTGGTTCTTCAAGAAGAGGAAGACGCCACCCTTACTAAGGTGTACCCGTTCCTTAATCTCCTTGTTCTTATTTTTTCTGTTTTTTGGTTTTATGCCTCATGTTTATTTATGTTTGTGTCTTATTACATGATCACTAGTGTCTAAGTGTCTATGCCTTAAAGTTATGAATGTCCTATGAATCCATCACCTCTCTTAAATGAAAAATGTTCTAAAAAACAAAAGAACAAGAAGTACATGGTTTCGAATTCATCTTTGAAACTAGTTTAATTATTTTGATGTGGTGACAATACTTTTTGTTTTCTGAATGAATGCTTGAACAGTGCATATGTCTTTTGACATTGTGGTTTATGAATGCTAAATATGTTTGCTCTTGAAGAATAAGGAAAAAGGAGAAATGTTATTTGATGATCTGAAAAATCATAAAAATGATTCTTGAAGCAAGAAAAAGCAGTGAATACAAAAGCTTGCGAAAAAAAAGAGAAGGGAAAAGAAAAAGCAAGCAGAAAAAGCCAAAAGCTCTTTAAACCAAAAGGCAAGAGTGAAAAACCAATAGCCCTTAAAATCAAAAGGCAAGGGTAAAAAGGATCCAAGGCTTTGAGCATCAGTGGATAGGAGGGCCTAAAGGAATAAAATCCTGGCCTAAGCGGCTAAACCAAGCTGTCCCTAACCATGTGCTTGTGGCGTGAAGGTGTCAAGTGAAAACTTGAGACTGAGCGGTTAAAGTTGAGGTCCAAAGCAAAAGAAGAGTCTGCTTAAGAACCCTCGAGACCTCTAATTGGGGACTTTAGCAAAGCTGAGTCACAATCTGAAAAGGTTCACCCAGTTATGTGTCTGTGGCATGTATGTATCCGGTGGTAATATTGGAAAACAGAGAGCTTAGGGCCACGGCCAAGACTCATAAAGTAGCTGTGTTCAAGAATCAACATACTTAACTAGGAGAACCAATAACACTATCTGAATTCTAAGTTCCTATAGATGCCAATCATTCTGAACTTCAATGGATAAAGTGAGATGCCAAAACTATTCAAGAGGCAAAAAGCTACTAGTCCTGCTCATCTGATTGGAGCTAAGTTTCATTGATATTTTGAAATTTATAGTATATTCTCTTCTTTTTATCCTATTTAGTTTTCAGCTGCTTGGGGACAAGCAACAATTTAAGTTTGGTGTTGTGATGAGCGGATAATTTATACACTTTTTGGCATTATTTTTACATGGTTTTCAGTATGATTTAGTTAGTTTTTAGTATATTTTTATTAGTTTTTAAATAAAAATCACATTTCTGGATTTCACTATGAGTTTGTGTGTTTTTCTGTGATTTCAGGTATTTTCTGGCTAAAATTGAGGGACTTGAGCAAAAATCAGATTCAGAGGCTCAAGAAGGACTGCAGATGCTGTAGGATTCTGACCTCCCTACACTCAAAGTGGATTTTCTGGAGCTATAGAACTCCAAATGGTGCGCTCTCAATGGCGTTGGAAAGTGTACATCCAGGGCTTTTCAGCAATATATAATAGTCCATAGTTTGCCCTAGTTTAGACGACACAAACTGGCGTTCAACGCCAGCTTTCTACCCTATTCTGGAGTTAAACACCAGAAACAGGTTGCAAAGTGCAGTTAAACGCTAGAAACAGGTTAGAAACTGGCGTTCAACTCCAAGAGAAGCCTCTACACGTGTAAACCTCAATGATCAGCCCAAGCACACACCAAGTGGGCCCTGAAGTGGATTTTTGCATCATTTACTCATTTCTGTAAACCCTAGTAACTAGTTTAGTATAAATAGGACTTTTTATTATTGTATTTACATCATTTGATTATCTTTTGATCCTTGGATCAGGTTTTAGGGGCTGGCCATTCGGCCATGCCTGGACCTTATTCTTGTGTATTTTCAACGGTAGAGTTTCTACACACCATAGATTAAGTTGTGAAGCTCTGCTGTTTCTCATGAATTAATGCAAAGTACTATTGTTTTTCTATTCAACTCAAGCCTATTTCTTATCTAAGATATACCCTTGTACTTCAACCTGAGGAAGGTGATGATCCGTGACACTCATCATCATTCTCACCCATGAACGCGTGCCTGACAACCACCTCCATTCTACTTGCAATCGCTTAAGTGCATATCTCTTAGCCTTCTAGTTCGTGACGCATGGTTGCCTCGCCTGACAACCGAGCCTTCCATTCCATGAGATCAGAGTCTTCGTGGTATAGGCTAGAATTATTGGTGGCCATTCTTGAGATTCGAAAAGTCTAAACCTTGTCTGTGGTATTCCGAGTAGGATCTAGGAAGGGATGGCTGTGACGAGCTTCAAACTCGCGAGTGCTGGGCATAGTGACAGACGAAAAAGGATGACTGAATCCTATTCCAGTATGATCGAGAACCGACAGATGAATAGTCGTGCAATGACAGCGCATTTTGGACCATTTTCACTGAGAGGACGGGATGTAGCCATTGACAACGGTGATGCCCTGCATAAGCTTTCCATGGAAAGGAGTATGAAGGATTGGATGAAGACAGCAGGAAAGCAGAGGTTCAGGAGGAACAAAAGCATCTCTATACGCTTATCTGAAATTCTCACCAGTGAATTACATAAGTATCTCTATCTTTATTTTACGTTTTATTTATCTTTTAATTATCAAATCTCTAAAACCATTTGAATCCTCCTGACTGAGATTTACAAGGTGACCATAGCTTGCTTCAAGCCGACAATCTCCGTGGGATCGACCCTTACTCACGTAAGGTATTACTTGGATGACCCAGTGCACTTGCTGGTTAGTTGTGCGAAGTTGTGACAAAGTGTGATTCACGTTTGAGAGCACCAAGTCTTTGGCGCCATTATTGATGATCGCAATTTCGTGCACCACACAACTCTCTGGTTTTTGTACCAGGGAGTTCATATAGCGCCATCGGCACGTGCGCGCACAATGCGCTTGCGCGTCGATGGCCAATTCGCAAGGTGGGCATGACTAGCACGAAATGGGCACAAAGTGGACATGACTCTCGGGTTTTTGGCCCAGGAGTAGGAAATGCACCACCGGCGCGCGCATGCCCTTTTTTTTTTAAACACAACATAGAAAAAGCTATTCTAATACATTTTTGGCAGGCGTTCAAGCTAGTAGTCAAGAAAACACTCATAAATTCATGCACTATTCAAAACATAGCATTCTCTCTCCTTCAACAATTCATCCATACCAAAATGATGAAATCTATCTAAATATCCTAGTTATCCAACAAGAACAATAAAACTAGCATTCCTAAGCAATCAACAACATCTAGAAGTCACAAAATTCACAAGAATCTAAAGCTAAAAGAAAGATGGTATACACAAGGAAGATCTTACCACGGTGGGGTGCCTCCCACCAAGCACTTTTTTTTAACGTCCTTAAGTTGGACGGTCCTTCGCTTAAGCTTCCTCTCCCTTTGGTGCATCCTCAAGTAGGAGCACTTCTACTTCTCTTGGTGACTTGTAGCCATGGTACTTCTTCACTCTATGTCCATTCACTTTGAAAGTTGTGTCACTTTGAGGGTCAAACAATTCTACCACTCCATAGGGCTTTATCTCCTTCACCTTGAAGGGTCCTTCCCATCTAGAACGGAGATTGCCAGGCATAAATCGTAGCCTCGAGTTGTAGAGGAGAACCTCATCACCTTCTTGAAAATCGTTCTTCCGGATGTGATGATCATGAAAGGCTTTAGTCTTCTCCTTGTATATCCGGGTATTCTCATATGCCTACATCCTCAAGCACTCGAGCTCCTCTAGTTGTAATTTTCTGGCCACACCCGCCTTGGTGAAATCCATGTTACACTGCTTTACCGCCCAATAGGCTCTATGCTCAGTTTCCACCGGAAGGTGGCATGCCTTACCATAGACGATCCGGAAGGGACTCATCCCTAACGGAGTCTTGTAGGCCATCCTATACGCCCATAGTGCATCTCCTAACCGGAAGCTCCAATCCTTCCTTTGTGGATTTACCACTTTCTCCAAGATTCTCTTAATCTCCCGGTTAGACACTTCTGCTTGCCCGTTGGACTGTGGGTGATAAGCAGTGGCAACCTTATGCAATACCCCATAGCGCTTGAGCAGTGCCTCTACTTTCCTGTTACAAAAGTGAGATCCTTGGTCGCTCACGATTGCTCGTGGCTACCCATAACGGCATACAATGTGATTTCTAACAAAAGAAATAACGATATTGGCGTCGTCAAGGCGGGTAGGTATTGCTTCTACCCACTTTAACACGTAGTCAACCGCTAACAAAATATATAGATACCAACTTGAGTTGGGAAACGGTCTCATAAAGTCAATGCCCCATACATCAAATATCTCACATAACAACATAGGTTGCTGAGGCATCTCATCCCTTTGGGACGTGTTTCCCGACTTCTGACACTGATGGCAAGACACACAGAACCAGTTAGCATCTTTGAATAAGGTTGGCCACCAGAATCCACAATCCAACACCTTTTTAGCTGTTCTTTGTGGGCCAAAGTGGCCACCACATTCAGACGAATGGCAAGCTTCAAGAATAGGTTGAATTTCAAATTCTAGCACAAATCTTCGAATTAGTTGGTTCACTCTCCTCTTTCACAAGTGAGGGTCATCCCAAATGTAGTATTTGGAGTCACTCCTCAACTTGTCCCTTTGGTTTTTTGAAAAGTAAGGAGGGAAGATTTTTGCAACCAAGTAGTTCGCCATTGGGGCAAACCAAGGAAAGCTATCCGACACAGCATGCAAACTATCCAATGGGAATGAGTCATTGATCGGAAATGGGTCAAATTTTAAATTCTCAAGGCGGCTTAAATGATCCGCAACTAAGTTTTGAGACCCACTCCGGTCCCTAATCTCAATGTCGAATTCTTGCAAAAGTAAGATCCAACGTATGAATCTAGGTTTTGACTCATTCTTTGTCAATAAGTACTTTAAAGCTGCATGATCCGTGTATACCACTATCTTGGACCCTAGCAAATAGGATCTGAATTTATCTAAAGCATGAACAATGGCTAGGAGTTCCTTTTCCGTAGTGGTATAGTTGGATTATGCTGCATCCAAGGTTTTAGAAGAGTAAGCAATGACATAAGGGAGTTTACCATCGCGCTGTGCAAGCGCGACACCTACAGCATGGTTTGACGCATCGCACATTATCACACATGCACTATCAAACTCAAAGTCCACATCTTTTTGGAGTAGGCGTGACAATGGCAAAGCAATTTTGCTGAAATCTTTGATAAAGCGCCTGTAGAATCCTGCATGTCCCAAAAACGGTCCAACATCTAATCAATAAAGGGTAAAGGGTAGTGGTCCTTTCTTGTAGCGGCGTTCAATTTTCTATAATTGATGCACACTCGCCATGCCTTTTGTAATCTCTTGGTGACCACTTCACCATCATCCTTTTTAACCGCAGTGATGCCCGATTTCTTGGGAACAACCTGGACCGGGCTCACCCATTCACTGTTAGAAATTGGGTATATGATACCTGCATCAAGTAGCCTAGTGACCTCCTTCTTTACCACATCGAGGATGGTTGGGTTGAGCCTCCTTTGCGGTTGCCTAACCGGCCGAGCTCCATCTTAGAGAAGTATACGATGCATGCACTTGCGGGGTCAATCCCCACAATATCGGCTAGGCTCCAACCAATTGCCTTCTTGTACTTTCTTAGAACATCTAGGAGCTTTTCTTCTTCTTCAATAGAAAGCTCACTAGCAATAATGACCGAAAACTTTTGGTTGTCCTCTAAGAAAGTATACTTCAAATGAGATAGAAGAGGCTTCAATTCACTCTTTGCCTCAAGCTGAAGTTCCTTTTCATCAAGCTCACGGAGTTCACTTTCAACAACTTTCTCTTGTTCATCCTTTTGGTCATCTGTCTCTTCAACAATATGGTAGCACAACTTGTTATGGTCTTCTTCTCGCACTTCCGCTACCACTTCATCGATTACATCACATCAGAGAACGGAATGCTCTTCGGGAGGATGCTTCATGGCTTCTTCCAAATTGAACTTGATAGTCTTGTCTCCAACCTCAAAAGAATATGTGCCGGTAAAGGCATCTAACTTGAATTTAGAGGTTTTAAGGAAGGGTCTACCAAGTAGAATGGAGGATGAGCTTCTATTTTCTGTTGGTGGCATTTCAAGGATGTAAAAGTCAACCGAAAAGACCAAGTCCTTGATTGCCAGAAGTACATCTTCTGCTATTCCCATCATAGTGATCACACTTTTATCGGCTAAGGAAAACTTCGCCGTCGACTTCTTTAATGGAGCTAAATTCAACCACACAATGATAGAAAGTGGCATGATGCTTACACAAGCTCCTAGGTCATACATACAGTCATGAAAAATGTGCCTACCAATACAACAAGACACTAAATAAGATCCAGGGTCACCACATTTCTTTGGAATAGGTTCCATCAAGGAAGAAATTGAACTACCCAAGGATAATATCTCCAACTCTCCTATCCTATCCTTGTGTGTACACAAGTCTTTCAGAAATTTTGCATACTTCGGAATTTGTTGGATAGCATCAAGAAGTGGTATGGTTACCTCAACCTTCTTGAACACTTGAAGCATGTTCAAATTAAATTCCGAAGTCTTCTTTGTTTCTTTACCAATGAAGAGAATGGGATAGGAATGGACTCATCCATTATAGCTTTCCTCTTGGGTTCCTTAAGGCTTACTCCTTCTTCCTCATGCCTTTTGTCAACATCCTCTTCTTCATGTGGAGCTTCAACAACCACTTCTTCCTCATGAATGTCTTCCATGACCCTAAGAGGTATCTCTTCCAATGTAATCCCCGACCGTAGAGTAATGGCGTTGAGACCGCCCTTGGGGTTTGGTTGGGGTTGGGAAGGAAGGCTAGAAGAGCTTGAGGGTTGGTTGGTGTTGTTGGAGGAGGACATGAACATCTTCAAAATCATGTCGGTGATATTGGCCAATTGAGCACTTATGGCCTCGAATTGAGCCTTATAGCCCTCGTCCTGTTTATCCACAGCGGCTCTAAGCTCATCAACTTGATTGGTGGAAGATGAAGAGGATTGGTTAGATTGTTGTCTATGGTGTGGTGCTTGGTACTTGGTGTAGTTATTTTGGTTTTGGTTGTGGTGATTTTGGTTGGCTTGGTGGTTGTTGTTGTTGTGGTGGTATTGAGATGAAGATTGGTTGTTGTTGTAATGAGAAGAAGAGTTGTTCCATCTTTGGTTTTGATTGCTCCCTTGTGCATTATCCCTCTACCCTTGATTTTGATTACTACTATGAGAGTAGTTATTTTGGCCTTGAGAAGGATAGGGTGGACGGTTGTTGTAATTCACATTGGCCACTACGAGGGCATGCTCCTCTTGAATTTGATGGCATTGATCGGTGTAATGTGTGGTGCTAGAGCACAAACCATAAATTCTTAGAGGGCCTTCAAGTTGAGCAACTTGAGGTGGGGCTTGGATGGCTTGGATGGAGTAATATTCCTTTTGATCTTTTTGTATTTGCATGAGGATAGTGGTCATGTCCCCAAGCGCCTTGGTTAAGCTTGCTTCGGAAGGTTAGGAGCAACTAAACCTCCTAGGTTAAGGTTAGGAGCTTTGCTGATTCCTATGGATTAATATAATTACTTTTCTACTTCAATCTGTGTTTGATTATATTCTATGATGCGTTGTCATTCTTCATCCTAATGAATCTCGATTCTACATGAGTTCGTTACAAGTCCTGACCTGGATAGTATTGAGCTACAGCTGGAGGATGCATCACGGGTTCCAACAAGTTATCTGGGCTAATTGGGGTATGTGACATAAAACCTCATTAGTCATGGGTAATTGAGGTTCCTGTGGCTCTAAAGGCTAGAACCATAAGAGCATCAGTCTCTAATTCGGAAGATCCGATATTGTCTGTGGCGTTTTGAGTAGGATCAGTAAAGAGATTAAATTGCGCGCGCTTCACCCTCTTCCAGATTGATCAAGTTTGTTCGGATGTTTGGTTTGGACCTGAGGAGATTAATGACCATGACCAATGGCTTAATCACTTACAGTCTTACCATTGAAGGAATCATTCATCTTTGAAGTAGTCGATATGATGTGTTAATTCAAAAGAAAAAGCACCTCCGAAGCCTTAACTAACTTCTCATTACTGTCTCTATCTTAATTATTTATCACTTTTGTTATTGCTTGTTTATGCGCCTACAACAACCAAAAACCATCTTTCTATTTGCATGACTAAGATCTGCAGGATAACCACAGCTTGCTCAATCCGGCAATCCTCGTGGGATTTGACCCTCACTCACCTGAGGTATTATTTGGACGACCTGGTGCACTTTCCGGTCAGTTGTGCGAGTTCTAAATTCGCGCACCAAGTTTTTGGTACCGTTTTCGGGAATTGTTTGTGTTGCTTTTTGGAAATCTTCTTTTCAAAAATGTATCTTGAGTCATTCATTTTTTTTGTGAAGTCCTTTGTAAAATTTTAAGTTTGGTGTCATTTTGATGATTGTTGCTTTTTCTTCTTTTAAATTTTTCGAAATTTGTCCTTAGCTCTCTCATATTGTTCGAATTACTCTTGCTGTTCCTCTCGGGTTAATTTCAAAATCTCTAAGTTCGGTATCTTTTAGTGTTTTTCTCTCTCTATTTTCAAAAATTGTATTTTTAATTTCAAAAATTTTAAATTTGGTGTCCAACTAGTTGTTTCCCTTTTCAAAATTCAAAAAAAAAATTTAAAATACTCTGAGCTATTTTCTTGTTTAAGTCTTAAAAACTCAAAATTCTTGAATTAAGTCCTATATTTTTTATTTTATTGAACTATCCGACTTTATTACTATTACTCTAATATCTTGCATATCTCTGTGGAATATCTCACTGGGAGTTCTCTATTCTTGATATAGATATCCCCACATTTTCTTTGCTCTGCTCTTTGTTTGTGTAGGCAAGTACAGAAAATTTCAGCATGAATCCCCTTGAGAATACACAACCAAGAAGAACTTTGAGGTCATATACAGCCCCTACTCCTGACTTCTATGAAAGAAGCATCTGTATACCCCCTATTAGAGCTGCAAACTTTGAGCTCAACCTACAACTAATCACTCTAGTACAACAGAACTGTTAGTTCCAAGGACTCCCACAAGAGGAGCCCACAGAATTCCTCACAGACTTCCTGTGAATTTCTGACACAGTATAAGCCGAAGGAGTAGACCAGGATGTCTACAGGTTGCTGCTCTTCCCATTTGCTGTAAAAGGCCAAGCTAGGAGATGGTTGGATACTCAACCCAGATCAAGCTTGAAAACATGGAATAAGCTGGTAGATAAATTTCTGAACCAATAGTTCCCCCCAAGGAAGCTAACCTAGCTTAGACTGGACATTCAAGGTTTCAAGCAAGAAAAGAGTGAGTCTCTTGATGATACTTGGGAAAGGTATAGAATGATGCTAAGAAAATTCCCCACGGAAATATTTTCCGAATGGGTCAAGCTAGACATCTTCTATTACGGACTCACATAAATGGTTAAGATGTCCTTAGATTATTCCGCTGGTGGTTCAATCCATATGAGAAAGACAATTGAGGAAGCTCAAGAGCTTATTGAGACAGTCGCCAATAACCAGCATCTATACTCATCTGGTGAGACTGCAATGTATAGATGCACTGACTCAGACCCTCCAAAACAGAGTGAATCACTGACCCAGCAACTGCACTCCCTCGCACAACAATTGCTATGCCCTGCAAAAAGTGCTGCAGGAAACTCATGCCTCTAACAAGAATATGAAAGCACGGCTAAACCAGGCAGAACAACACTTATCTAAACAGATAAGAGAAGAGTGCCAAGCCATCCAATTGAGGAGTGGAAGGACATTAAACAGCCAGTCTGATGAGTCTATATTTGACGATAGCTTGAATTGGATGGATTTCATCACATAAAGTCACACTTATTCACCAAAATAGCATACTTTTGTGTTTGATCCCTAAATTGAACCTAAATGTAAAAACATGCATTTTTGTGCTTAAATTGAGCAATTTAATCCCACTTTTATTCCATTCGATGCCGTGATATATTTGTTGAGTGATTTCAGGTCCTAGAGGCAAGAATGCTTTGGTAGAAGTGGAAAAAGCATGCAAAAAAGGAGAAAAATATGAAGAAAACAAAGGAGAAAAGCATTTCAGCCTGTGCCCATGCACACTTTCTGTGCCCACGCACAGGGGTCAAAATCAGGACCTGTGCGTCCGCACACCTTCTATGCCCACGCACAGGGGTCAAAGTCAGGACCTGTGCCCACCCACAGGCTGTGCCCATGCTCAGGGCAGAATGGAAATCAGGACCTGTGCGTCCGCACAGGTTTGTGCCCACGAACAGGAGAAAAATTAGAAAGTGTGCCCATGCACAGACCTGTGCGTCCGCACAGGTACCAGCGCGTGCCTGATGAGCGGATAATTTATATGCTTTTTGGCATTGTTTTTACATAGTTTTTAGTATGATTTGATTAGTTTTTACTATAATTTTATTAGTTTTTAATTAAAAATCACATTTCTGTGATTTTAGGTATTTTCTAGCTGAAATTGAAGGACTTGAGCAAAAATCTGATTCAGAGGCTGAAGAAGGACTGCAGATGCTGTTGGATTCTGACCTCCCTGCACTCAAAGTAGATTTTCTGGAGCTACAGAAACCAACATGGTGCGCTCTCAGTTGCGTTGGAAAGTAGACATCCAGGGCTTTCCAGCAATATATAATAGTCCATACTTTGCTCAAGTTTAGATGACACAAACTGGCGTTCAACGCCAGCTTTCTGCCTTATTCTGGAGTTAAACGCCAGAAACAAGTTGCAAAGCAGAGTTAAACGCTAGAAAAAAGTTACAAACTGGCGTTTAACTCAAAAAAAGAGTCTCTACACTTGAAAGCTCAATGCTCAGCCCAAGCACACACCAAGTGGGCCCGGAAGTGGATTTCTGCATCATTTACTCGTTTCTGTAACCCCAGGTTACTAGTCTAGTATATAAACTACTTTTAGAGATTTACTTTATATCTTCGATTAATCTTTTGTTAAGCAAGAGATCATATTGTACACGTTTAGGGGGCTGGCCATTCGGCCATGCCTGGACCTTCATCACTTATGTATTTTCAACGGTGGAGTTTCTACACACCATAGATTAAGGTGTGGAGCTCTGCTTTTCCTCATGAATTAATGCAAAGTACTATTGTTTTTCTATTCAACTCAAGCCTATTTCTTCTCTAAAATATTCATTCGCACACAAGAACATGATGAATGTGATGATTATGTGACGCTCATCACCATTCTCTATTATGAACGCGTGCCTGACAAACACTTCCGTTCTACATGAAAGCAAGCTTGAATGCATATCTCTTAGCCTCCTGATCTACGGTCAGAGTCTTCGTGGTATATGCTAGAATTATTGGCGGCCATTCTTGAGATCTGGAAACTCTAAACCTTGTCTGTGGTATTTCGAGTAGGATCTGGGAAGGGATGGCTGTGACGAGCTTCAAACTCGCGAGTGCTGGGCGTAGTGACAGACGCAAAAGGATTACTAAATCCTATTCCAGCATGATCGAAAACTGACAGATGATTAACCGTGCGGTGACAGCACATTTGGACCATTTTCACTGAGAGGACGGGATGTAGCCATTGACAACGGTGATGCCCAATATACAGCTTGCCATGGAAAGGAGTATGAATGATTGGATGAAGACAGTAGGAAAGCATAGGTTCAGAAGGAACAAAAGCATCTCCATACGCTTATCTGAAATTATCAACAATGAATTACATAAGTATTTCTATCCTATTTTATATTTTAATTATATTTTAATTATCAAATCTCTATAACCAATTGAATCTGCCTGACTGAGATTTACAAGGTGATCATAGCTTGCTTCAAACCGACAATCTCCGTGGGATCGACCTTTACTCACGTAAGGTTTATTACTTGGACGACCCAGTGCACTTGCTGGTTAGTTGTGCGAAGTTGTGACAAAGAACTAAGATTATAAACGTGCGTATAAAGTTTTTGGCACCGTTACCAAGGAATGAACGATCACGATTTCGTGCACCAGTGCCTCCATTAAAATTGCACGTGGACTCATGTTTTGGGGGCTTTTTGGCCCATTTTTGCTAGCTTTGGAGCATATATAAAGTGGAAAGCAACCATATACGAATATGAGCCACCTCCCACATATACAACCTTTCTCCCAAACTATGAAGCTCAATTTTCACCACAATATGAAGTTCTCCAACCCTTGGCCCAAGACCAACAAGACCTTCAAGCTTTTCTCCAAGACAAAGAAGGATTCCGAAGCACACAAGGGCAATTTACGGCTACCATAGACGAAGCAGTGAACCGCTTGGTTTTGCTACGCTCATTCAATCAAGGCACTCCTCTTGAAGAGTGTGAAGGAGCAATTGAAGGGTGTAGTGAAGAGGAGAGCATAGAGCCACAAGGGAAAGAAGAAGAGATAGAGCATGAATTGGAACAAGATGGAGAAAGTGGAGTATGTGAACCGGAGGAGAAAAAAGAGGAGTTGAGGGAGACATGGAGGTAGACTTCTCACAACCTCCGTGTTATGACTTGAGTGATGGGGAAGAGGAAGTTGGTGAGGAAGCAATTCCGGTCCAAGAACGTATTGAATGGGTGGCAATTTCACCTATGAACTTTATTGGCCCCCATCAATATGTTATCTTAGAGACGGATTACCAACTCAAGGTCCTTCTTGGGTTGGTACATGGTGGAGGAAGGAGTATTGGTTGCCCAGAGAATCCAAGGCCCTTCAAGAAGAACAATTTATGCTTTGGGATTCAAGTGGGGTGTAGAGCACAATTGGGTGATTTTTGGAAAATGTTGGGTTGTTACAAGGGTCAATTAAGAGCTTTTCCATCCGACTTGGAGCATAGTGATCAACAAGAAGGAGACCGGATGCCTAGAATATGGGATCTCGGAGGCCTCAAAGTGCAAGCTTGGATGGAGATTCAAGGAGTAGTGGAAACACAAGCCACCCTAGCTAGAGTCTCCTCAATAAGTCCAACTTAAGGACTATAAACCAAAGTGCTAGGTGGGAGACACCCCACCATGGTAACATCTTTCTTACCCTTTCTCTTTGCTTATAGTCCTAGTTTCTTGCATGTTTGCTTGTCTTAGTTAGCTTAGGATTAGTTTAAATTTGAGTTTAGATAGGTTGAATTGCAAATGGATCATGATTTTGTGATGTTTTGAATGTTTTGGGGTTGAAATGTTGATTGAGCTAAGGCATAACACCTTAGAAATAAAAGAAAATTTTTTTGCAAAACAGGGTATTTGTGCGTACGCACGCTTCTGTGCGTGCGCACACAACTATGAGCTTCGCGACTTGTGCTAGCGCACAAGCCTGTGTGCCCACACACTATTTGTATTGCCCTCTTTTCGCAGCGCCAGCACGGTCTGTGTGTGGGCACTCCCCTGCTTTCCTTGGTCTGTGCATAAGCATCATCTTGTGCGTACGCACACATGTTCCTTATCACGCTCTCTGTGCGATCGCACAGACGTGTGCGTCCACACACGAGCTTAAAGGCCCTCTGTTGGGAGCATTAGCACAGCTTGTGCGCCTGCACCCCAACATCCCTTGTTCGAGTTTGGACAACTAATGGTTCATCTTGTTGCTTAGATTATGTAATTTAATTTTAATTTTAAGCTTTTTGTTTTTATTCTTTTTGTTTTCGAAAAAATAAATCATTCAAAAAAAATAAAATAAAAATAGATTATTCTATGGCTTCAGAATTTTTAAGAATGAATTCTAGAGTTTCACGATGATCTGTTGAAGCCTGGCTGGCTGTAAAACCATGTCTAAATTCTTTTGGACTGAGGCTTCCTCTTCACATGCTTGAGCTATGTATGCTGAAGCTTGGCTGGCCCATTGGCCATGTCTAGTGTTTTGGACCGGAGCTTTCACTGAAAGCTTGGCTGGCTAGTAAGCCATGTCTAATTCCTGGACCCGAGCTTTAGACTAACGTTGCATGATTCCTGGAATTCTCATTAGAAATTTTGAAATCCTTATTTTCTTTTCAAAATAATTTTCAAAAAATATATTAAAAAAATTAATAAATTCATAAAATCAAAAATAATTTGATGTTTCTTGTTTGAGTCTAGTGTCAATTGCATCTTTTTAATTTTTCTTTAAAATTTTCGAAGAACACCTGCATGAAACTGTTCTTCATAATCTTCAAGTTGTTCTTGATGATTTCCTTGTTTGATCTTTGCATTTCCTTGTTTGGTGTCTTTTCTTGTTTTCCGTCAACATTAAAAATTTTTAAGTTTGGTGTCTTGCATGCTTTTCTTTTCTTAAAAATTTTCAAAAACATGTTCTTGATGTTCATCTTGACATTCAAAATGTTCTTCGTGTTCGTCTTGACATTCAAAGTGTTCTTGCATATTTTTCTTGTTTTGATTCATAATTTTTATGTCTAGTGTCTTCTTTGTGTTTTTCTCTCTCCTCATTAAAAATTCAAAAATAAAAAAAATATCTTTCCCTTATTCTCTCATAAATTTTCGAAAATTTGAGTTGACTTTTTCAAAACTTTTTAAAATTTAGTTGTTTCTTATGAGTCAAGTCAAATTTTCAATTTAAAAATCCTATCTTTTCAAATTTTTTAAAAAAAAATCAAATCTTTTTCAATTTTCTTCTTAATATTTTTGAAAATTTCAAAATAATTTTCAAAAATCTTTTTCTTATTTTTGTCTCATATTTTTTAAATTAATGCTAACAATTAATGTGATTGATTAAAAAATTTTTAGTTTGTTACTTGCATAATAATAAAGGTTCAATCTTTAAATTTTAAAATCATATCTTTTTGTTTCTTGTTAGTCAAGTAATCAACTTCAATTTTCAAAATCAAATCTTTTTAATTTCCAATTCAAATCTTTTTAAAAATGATTTTCAATCATATCTTTTTCAATTTCAATCATATCTTTTTCAAAATCAATTTCAAAATCTTTCATAACTTCTCACCCTTTCAAATTTGATTTTCAAATCTTTTTCAATTAACCACTCAACTTTTTGTTTGATTTTATAAGTTTTCTATTTCAATCATATCTTTTTCAAAACCACCTAACTACTTTTCTCTCTCCTAATTTTCAAAAATCACCTCCCTTTTTTTCAAAAATCTTTTTAATTAATTAATTGTTTCTTCTAACTTTTTTGAATACTAATTAATAAATAAAAAAAAAACAAAAATCTTTTTCTTTTTTTCTTCTTCTAATTTTCGAAATTCTCTTACCCTCATCTCTTTCTAATTATTTTATTTATCTACTAACACTTCTCTTCTTCTTAAAAATTCGAACCCTCTCCCTCTTTCTGTGTTCAAATTCTTTTTCTTCTCTTCTACTCACATAAAGGAATCCCTCTACTGTGGCAAAGAGGATCCCTATTATTTTCTGTTCCCTTCTTTTTCATATGAGCAGGAGCAAAGACAAGAACATTCTTGTTGAAGCCAATCCTGAACCTGAAAGGACTCTAAAGAGGAAGCTAAGGGAAGCTAAAGCACAACTCTCTGGAGAAAAACTAACAGAAACTTTCAAAAAAGAAGGAGACATGGCCGAAAATAATAACAATGGTGGAGATGCAAGGAAGATGCTTGGTGACTTTACTACACCAAATTCCAACTTACACGGAAGAAGCACCTCAATCCCTGCCATTGGAGCAAACAACTTTGAGTTAAAGCCTCAATTAGTTTCCCTAATACAACAGAATTGCAAGTTTTATGGACTTCCATCAGAAGATCCTTTTCAGTTCTTAACTGAATTCTTGCAAATCTGTGATACTGTTAAAACCAATGGGGTTGATCCCGAGGTCTACAGGCTTATGCTTTTCCCGTTTGCTGTAAGAGACAGAGCTAGAATATGGTTGGACTCTCAACCTAAAGATAGCCTGAACTCTTGGGATAAGCTGGTCACGGCTTTCTTAGCCAAGTTCTTTCCTCCTCAAAAGCTTAGCAAGCTTAGAGTGGATGTTCAAACTTTCAAACAGAAAGAAGGTGAATCCCTCTATGAATCTTGGGAGAGATACAAGAAACTGACCAAAAAGTGTCCTTCTAACATGCTTTCAGAATGAACCATCCTGGATATATTCTATGATGGTCTGTCTGAATTATCAAAGATGTCATTAGACCATTCTGCAGGTGGATCCATTCACCTAAAGAAAACGCCTGCAGAAGCTCAGGACCTCATTGACATGGTTGCAAATAACCAGTTCATGCACACTTCTGAAAGGAATCCTGTAAGTAATAGGACGCCTCAGAGGAAGGGAGTTCTTGAAATTGATACTCTGAATACCATATTGGCTCAGAATAAAATATTGACTCAGCAAGTCAATATAATTTCTCAGAGTCTGAATGGATTGCAAGCTGCTTCCAACAGTACTAAAGAAGTATCTTCTGAAGAAGAAGCTTACGATCCTGAGAACCCTGCAATAGTAGAGGTGAATTACATGGGAGAACCCTATGGAAACACCTATAATCCCTCATGGAGTTTCTCATGGAAGGATCAACAAAAGCCTCAACAAGGCTTTAATAATGGTGGAAGAAACAGGTTTAGCAATAACAAGCCTTTTCCATCATCCTCTCAGCAACAGACAGAGAATTCTGAGCAGAATCCATCTAGCTTAGCAAATATAGTCTCTGATCTATCTAAGGCCACTCTATGTTTCATGAATGAAACAAGGTCCTCCATTAGAAATTTGGAGGCATAAGTGGGCCAGCTGAGTAAAAGAGTCACTGAAACTCCTCCTAGTACTCTCCCAAGCAATACAGAAGAGAATCCATAAAGAGAGTGCAAGGCCATAACCTTACTTGGTGTGGCCGAACCCAGAGAGGAGGAGAAGGACGTGAACCCTAGTGAGGAAGACCTCCTGGGATGTTCACTGACCAATAAGGAGTTTCCCTTTGAGGAACCAAAGGAATCTGAGGCTCATTTAGAGGCCATAGAGATTCTATTGAACCTCCTTTTACCATTCATGAGCTCTGATGACTATTCATCTTCTGAAGAAGATAAAGACATTGTTCAAGGGCAAGCTGCCCAGTATCTAGAAGCAATCATGAAACTGAATGCCAAGCTATTTGGTAATGAGACTTGGGAGGACGAGCCTCCATTGCTCATTGATGAACTAAATATCTGGGTTCAGCATACTTTACCTCAAAAGAAACCGGATCCTGGTAAATTCCTAATTCCCTGTAACATAGGCACTATGACCTTTGAGAAGGCTCTGTGTGACCTGGGGTCAGGCATAAACTTAATGCCACTCTCTGTAATGGAGAAACTGGGAATCTATGAGGTACAAGCTGCAAGAATCTCACTAGAGATGGCAGATAAATCAATGAAACAGGCTTATAGATTAGTAGAGGACTTGTTAGTAAAGGTTGAAGGCCTTTACATCCCTGCTGACTTCATAATCCTAGACACTGAGAAGGATGAGGATGAATCCATCATCCTTGGAAGACCCTTCCTAGCCACAACAAAAGTTGTGATTGATGTGGACAGAGGAGAGTTGGTCCTTCAACTGAATAAGGACTACCTTGTATTTAAGAATCAAGGTTCTCCTTCTGTAATGATGGAGAGGAAGCATGAAAAGCTTCTCTCACTGCAGAGTCAACCAAAGCCCACACAGTCAAACTCTAAGTTTGGTGTTGGGAGGCCACAACCAAACTCTAAGTTTGGTGTTGAACCCCCACATTCAAACTCTAAGTTTAGTGTTGGGGGGTCCCAACAATGCTCTGAACATCTGTGAGACTCCATGAGAGCTCACTGTCCAGCTATTGACATTAAAGAAGCGCTTGTTGGGAGGCAACCCAATGTTATTTAATTATATCTATTTATTTTCCATTGCTATTTTATGTTTTCTTTAGGTTGATGATCATGTGAAGTCACAAAAACTATTGAAAAATCAAAAACAGAATGAAAAACAGCATTAAAAATAGCTCACCCTGGAGGAAGAACTTACTGGCATTTAAACGCCAGAAAGAAGCATTAAGATGGCGTTAAACGCCAGAAACAAGCACCAGACTGGCGTTTAACGCCAGAATAGAGCATGAAATTGGCGTTAAATGCCAGAAACAAGCAGCAAGCTGGCGTTTAACGCCAGACATGCATTCTAAAGGCGTTTTACACGCCTAAATGGAGCAGGGATGTTAAGTCCTTAACCCCTCTGGATCTGTGGACCCTACAAGATTCCCACCTACCCCACCTCTTCTTCTCTCCTCTTCACACCTTTTCATAACTCTCTTCCCAAATACCCTTCACCAATCACCTCCATACCTCTTCCGTAAATACCCTTAACCACTCACCTCCATCCACCCTTATATAAACCCCTCAACACTATTCTATTTCCACACATTACAACCACCACTTCTCCCCCTTGGCCGAATACACTCTCTCCCTCCATCTCCTCCATTTTCTTCTTCTTCTACTACTTTCTTTCTTCTTTTGCTCGAGGACGAGAAAACCTTTTAAGTTTGGTGTGATAAAAGCATTTCTTTTTGTTTTTCCATAACCATCAATGGCACCTAAGGCCAGAGAAACCTCAAGAAAGAGGAAAGGGAAGGCAATTGCTTCCACCTCTGAGTCATGGGAGATGGAGAGATTCATCTCAAAGGTCCATCAACACCACTTCTATAAAGTTGTGGCTAAGAAAAAGGTGATCCCTGAGGTCCCTTTTAAGCTCAAAAAGATCGAATATCCAGAGATCTGACAAGAGATTAGAAGAAGAGGATGGGAAGTTCTCTCTAATCCTATTCAACAAGTCGGAATCTTAATGGTTCAAGAGTTCTATGCAAACGCATGGATCACTATGAACCATGATCAAAGTATGAACCCAAATCCAAAGAATTGGCTTACAATGGTTCGGAAGAAATACTTAGATTTCAGTCCGGAAAATGTAAGGTTGGCGTTCAACTTGCCAATGATGCAAGAAAATGAATGCCCCTACACTAGAAGGGTCAACTTTGATCAAAGGTTGGACCAAGTCCTCATGGACATATGTGTGGAAGGAGCTCAATGGAAAGTTGACTGAAGAGGCAAGCCGGTTCAATTGAGAAGACCGGACCTTAAGCCTGTAGCTAGAGGATGGTTGGAGTTCATTCAACGCTCAATTATTCCTACTAGCAACCGGTCTGAAGTTACTGTAGACCGGGCCATCATGATCCATAGTATCATGATTGAGGAGGAAGTGGAAGTTCATGAGATTATTGATGAGCGGATAATTTATACGCTTTTTGGCATTGTTTTTAGTATGTTTTTAGTAGGATCTAGTTACTTTTAGGGATGTTTTCATTAGTTTTTATGTTAAATTCACATTTCTGGACTTTACTATGAGTTTGTGTGTTTTTCTGTGATTTCAGGTATTTTCTGGCTGAAATTGAGGGACTTGAGCAGAAATCAGATTCAGAGGTTGAAGAAGGACTGCTGATGCTGTTGGATTCTGACCTCCCTGCACTCAAAGTGGATTTTCTGGAGCTACAGAACTCGAAATGGCGTACTTCTAATTGCGTTGGAAATTAGACATCTAGGGCTTTCCAGCAATATATAATAGTCCATACTTTGGCCAAGAATAGACGACGTAAACTGGCGTTCAACGCCAGCTTTCTACCCAAATCTGGCGTCCAGCGCCAGAAAAGGAGCCAAAACCAGAGTTGAACGCCCAAACTGGCACAAAAACTGGCATTCAACTCCAAGAAGGACCTCTACACGTGCAACACTCAGGCTCAGCCCAAACACATACCAAGTGGGCCCAGGAAGTGGATTTATGAATCAATTACCTACTCATGTAAACCCTAGTGACTAGTTTATTATAAATAGGACCTCTTACTATTGTATTAGACATCTTTGGTCTCAGTTTTAATCCATTGTTCAACTTAGGAGACTATTGATCACGTTTAAGGGGGCTGGCCATCTCGGCCATGTCTGAACCTTCACTTATGTATTTTCATACGGTAGAGTTTCTACACTCCATAGATTAAGGTGTGGAGCTTTGCTGTTCCTCAAAGATTAATGCAAAGTACTAATGTTTTCTATTCAATTCATCTTATTTCACTTCTAAGATATCCATTCGCACCCAAGAACGTGATGAAGGTGATGATTATGTGTGACGCTCATCATCCTTCTCCTTTATGAACGCGTGCCTGACAAACACTTCTGTTCTACATGAAATAAGCTAGAATGAATATCTCTTAGATCTCCTAACCAGAATCTTCGTGGCGTAAGCTAGAATGATGGCGGCATTCAAGAGAATCCGGAAGGTCTAAACCTTGTCTGTGGTATTCCGAGTAGGATTCAATGATTGAATGACTGTGACGAGCTCCTAACTCGCGATTGCAGGGCGTTAGTGACAGACGCAAAAGGATAGGAATGCCTCCAGACGATTAGCCGTGCCGTGACAGGGCATTGGATCATTTTCCCGAGAGATGATCGAAAGTAGCCATTGACAGTGGTGATGTATCACATAAAGCCAGCCATGGAAAGGAGTAAGACTGATTGGATGAAGATAGCAGGAAAGCAGAGGTTCAGAGGAACGAAAAGCATCTCCATTCGCTTATCTGAAATTCCTACCAATGATTTACATAAGTACCTCTATCCCTATTCTATTATTTATTATTCGAAAACTCCATAATTATTTTATATCTGCCTAACTGAGATTTGCAAGGTGACCATAGCTTGCTTCATACCGACAATCTCCGTGGGATTCGACCCTTACTCACGTAAGGTATTACTTGGACGACCCAGTGCACTTGCTGGTCAGTTGTATCGAAATTGTGAACCATGGTATTGGCACCATGTTCTTGGCGCCGTTGCCGGGGACTTAATTGTTCCTGTTTAGCGCCAAGAATCGTCTAAGATCCCAATCCCGGCAACAATACTAAGTTTTTGGCGCCGTTGCCGGGGATTGTTCGAGTTTGGACAACTAACGGTTCATCTTGTTGCTCAGATTAGGTAATTTTCTTTTTGTTTTCTTTTCAAAAATTTTTCAAAAAAAAATATATTTCAAAATTTTCTCATCTGTTTTCAAAAAAATAATATAAAAATGTTTTCAAAAATTTTATTCAAAATTTTTAAGAATGAATTCTAGTGTTTCATGAAGCATGTTGAAGCCTGGCTGGCTGTAAAGCCATGTCCAATTCCTTTGGGAATGAGTATGTCAGGCTTGTCATGTCTGAATTACATGCTGAAGCTTGGCTGGCCATTGGCCATGTCTAGTGTTTTGGACCGGAGCTTTCATTGAAAGCTTGGCTGGCTAGTGAGCCATGTCTAATTCCTAGACTGAAGCTTTAGACTAAGAATGCAAGATTCCTGGAATTCATATTAAAAATTTTGGAATCCTTATTTTTCTTTTTCATATAATTTTCGAAAAAATCCAAAAAAATTAGAAAATCATAAAAATAAAAAAATTTTTCTGTTTCTTGTTTGAGTCTTGAGTCACATTATAAGTTTGGTGTCACTTGCATATGCATCTTGCATTTTTTCGAAAATATCATACATTCATGGTGTTCTTCATGATCTTCAAGTTGTTCTTGGTAAGTCTTCTTGTTTGATCTTGATGATTTTTTTTGTTTGGTGTCTTTTGGTGTTTTTCATTTGCATTCTTGAATTCTTAGTGCGTAAGCATTAAAGAATTCTAAGTTTGGTGTCTTGCATGTTTTCTTTGCATTAAAAATTTTTCAAAATTGTGTCTATGATGTTCATCTTGACATTCAAAGTGTTCTTGGTGTTCATCTTGACATTCATAGCATTCTTGCATGCATTCATTGTTTTGATCTAAAAATTTCATGCACTGCATCTTTTTAGTGTTTTTCTCTCCCATCATAAAAATTCAAAAATAAAAAAAAATATCTTTCCCTCTTTCTCTCTCATAAATTCGAAAATTAGATTTGACTTTTTCAAAAGTTTTTAAAATCAAGTTGTTTTTATGAGTCAAATCAAATTTTCATTTTAAAAATCTTATCTTTTTCAAAATCTTTTTCAAAAATCAAATCTTTTTCAAAATTCTTAGTTATTTTCGAAAATTCCAAAAATATTTTTCAAAAATCTTTTTCTTATTTTTATACCAAATTTTTGAAAATAACAATAACAATTAATGTTTTGATTCAAAAATTTCAAGTTTGTTACTTGCTTGTTAAGAAAGATTCAAACTTTAAGTTCTAGAATCATATCTTGTGATTTCTTGTGAATCAAGTCATTAATTGAGATTTTAAAAATCAAATCTTTTTCAAAAACTAATTCCTATCATATCTTTTCAAAAATATCTTCTTATCTTATCTTTTTCAAAAATATCTTTTGAAAATATCTTTTCTAACTTCCTAACTTTTTATCTTTTCAAAATTGGTTTTCAAAATTTGTTTCAACTAACTAACTAAATTTTTGTTTGTTTCTTAACTTTTTCAAAACTACCTAACTAACTCTCTCTCTCTCATTTTCGAAAATAACTTCCCCCTTTTTCAAAATTTCTTTTTAATTAACTATTATTTTAAATTTTAAATCTTAATTTTCGAAAAAACTACTAACATTTTCAAAAACCATTTTTGAAAATCACTAACTCTTTTTCAAAAATATTTTTTGAAAATTCTCCCTCTCCCATCTTATTCTATTTATTTATTCATTTACTAACATCTCATCTCACATCTCTGCCATCCTCACAGTTGTGTTTCTTTCTTTACATCACATTCCTTATCTCCCTCTTTTCTTCTACTCACACAGGGATCCCTATACTGTGGTATAAAGGATCTCTATTATTATTATTATTTTTCTGTGCCCTCTTCTTTGTCATATGAGCAGGAGCAAGGACAAGAATATTCTTGTTGAAGCAGATCCAGAACCTGAAAGGACTCTGAAAAGAAAATTAAGAGAAGCTAAATTACAACAATCCAGAGATAACCTTTCAGAAATTTTCGAACAGGAAGAGGAGATGGCAGTGACAAACCCCAATTTGACGGTTTGTTTTGCCTTGGATTTAGAACATTTTGATAACCTTTTGTCACATTTAGCCTAAGAATTAGCATGATTTTGTTATCTCTTCCATGATTGTGCTTAAGTGTAGAAACATGCTTTTTAAGCCTTATTTTGGTGAATTCTAATTTCTGTTTGATTCCATACGATGCCTTGATGTGTTTGCTAGTAATTTCAGGGTTGAAATAGGCTAGGCATTGATCAAAGGAAGCAAGGAAGGAAGCATACAAGTGGAGAGAAGCATAAAAAGTCAAAGAAGCAAAGTCAGCCATGCACGCGCACGCGCACAAGGCGTTCACGCGCACATTGCAGAATCGACCAAGGACGCGCACGCGTACCATGCGCGCACGCGCCAATGATGGCACATGACCTCATTAATGCAACACGTGCCTGGCGATTTGAGAGGGTTTCTGAACCCATTTTTGGCGCCAAATTGCTAAGGGAAAGGAATAAAAGGATGAAGGATTAAGGAGGATCATCATTCATCACTTGGGATCATTGATCACTTTAGAAGTTAGTTACCAATTAGTTTTAGTTTTGAGTTTTAGTTAGTTTCTAGAGAGAGAAGCTCTCTCTTCTCTCTAGGATTAGGATTAGGTTTAGGTTAATCTCTCTTCTTAGATCTAGGTTTAACTCATGCTTTGATTCACTTTTCATTTACCAATTCTTAATCTCCTCCTCTTCCTCTTTCTAGTTGTGTGCTTTAATAATTGTAATTCTTCATTTTGTTTTGGATATATTGTTGTTCCTTTGTTTTCTTTCAATAATGCAATTTGAGATAATTCATGATAATTGTGATTTCCTTGATTGTTGTTGTTAATTCCTTTCAACAATTGTTGTTAGATTTAATTCTTGTTGTTGATTTACTATGTTTTTTCTTTTGTGCCTTCCAAGTGTTTGATGAAATGCTTGGTTGGATTTTAGAGTAGAGTTTTATGTTCTTGGTTTGGAAAGGTAACTTGGGAACTCTTGAGCTACTAATGTCCAAGTAATTGATGATTGGGATTCATTGACTCTAGTTCTCACTAATTGAATTAGTGGAGAGTTAGGACTTATGGACTAGGATTGATATAGCTCATTTGACTTTCCTTTACTACTAGTTAGAGGATGATTTAATGAGATTAATCCTTGCCAATTCTCATATTGTGGTTAGTAATTAGGATAGAGACCCTTGACAACCAAACCTTGCCAAGACCATTTTGTGAATAAAGTTTTCCTACCATTTACTATTCACATTCCTCATCCAAAACCCCAAAATAAACAAGTCCATAACCAATAACAAGAACACTACCCTGCAAGTCCTTTGAGAGACGACCCGAGGTTTAAATACTTCGGTTTATAGATTTTAGGGGTTTGTACTTGTGACAAACAACTTTTTGTATGAAAGGATTAGTGATTGGTTTAGAAACTATACTTTACAACGAGATTTCATTAGTGAAATTCTAAACCGTCAAAAATCCATTCATCAAAATGGCGCCGTTGCCGGGGATGAGCAATGGTGTTATGTTATTGGTTATTGTACATATGTGAAAAGTGTAAATAGTTTGTCTTTTGCTTGTTTACTAGATTTTGTTAGTTTTATTTTGTTTTTCCATAATGAACTCTCACCACTTTGGCTATGAGTTTGGCTCTAATTGTGTTGTAGGGAATGTGAACTTCAATGCTAACATGTACCAAGGATGGAACACTCCAAGATGGGAAGAGCCTCAAGGAATTGATCACTCCTATTGGCAACAACCTCCGGATACTTATAGGTATAATTTCCATCCTAATGCATGTCAATCCAATGGCTATGGTGACTCACCTTGTGATTTTCAACAACCACCATCATATGCCTATGAATCTCACCCTCAACATGCACCTCAACCATTCTCACAAGCCTTTCATCACCAAACACCACCCTATGATCCATATCCATCACATAACCAATCATCCACACCATATTCTTATGGCCATTGTGAGCAAGAACCTTTAGAACCACCACAACCATATCAAGATTACTCCCAAGAACCACCTCAATGCACACCGTTTCCACAATTTTACCAAGAGAAACCACCTTCTTACCATAAAAACTCTCTCCAAAATAATGAACCTTCCTTTTCACCCCAAGCCCCAATAGACGATCATCTCACTTTGTTACTCCAAGGACAAGAAGCCATGAAGCGGGATACACTTGAGTTTGTCACCAATTTGACCAAGGTGGTGCACACTTTAGCCCACCAATGCTTGAATACTCAAGGTACTTCCGTGACCGCATGTGAAAAGTCAAAAGAAGAGCAAAGCATGAAGGAGAAATTGGAAAATTCGGTGGAGAAGGAGGAGTCAAATTTTGTGTTGGAACGATTGGAGGAGCCTATGATCATTGAAGAAAAGGAAGAGGTGGTCGAAGATTTAGGAGATGTTGAAAGTCCAAGGGAATGTAGCATCATGGAGCACTCTTCCAAGAAGCTTGATATTGATGTTGAAGAGGGTGCGCAACCTCCAAGGCATATCGTCGTTGGAGACTTGGAAGAGGCTTATCAAGAGATGGATTCAATCATGGATGAATTTCTCTCTACAATGGAATCCTCTCCCATTGGACATGGAGTTGAAAGTATAAAAGAGTGTGCACAACCTCCCATACCCTTGGTGAGCAATGAGAAAGAGAGCTACCAAGAGGAAAACGTTGGCATGGTGTATATTGAAATTGAAGAATATGAAGAGGTTGATCAAGAGATGACCTCGTTCATCAATGAATTTCTATCCAAAATTGAATCGCCTCTCATTAAACAAGATGAAGTTCTTGAAGATAACACCAAGCCACGTAACAAAGAGGATGAGGTTGAAAGTGAAGAAATTCGTCAAGAGGTGGAAATACACAAGGAAGAGCACAAGGAAGTAGACCTTGCATTGTCTAAGTGTGGGGAAGCCTCTCTCCCCAAATTACCATCTAACACAACCTTCAAGTGGGTAAAATTCTTATCCATACGCTTCACTTTCTCGCTTGAATATGGCTTGATTGAAACGGATGGACAACTTAGAGCTCTTTGTGGAATTAAAAGCAAGAATGAGTTGTGTAGTGGTTGCAAGTTAGGAATTAGGCTCATTGAGGTCAAAGCTTCAAGGTATAGGGATGATGTTGGGACAAGAATCACTTTATATGGACCTAGGAGAAAGCATTGGTGGAGTAAAGAGAATTTTATGTGCCAATCACCTTTATGTCAACCGCTCATCCGACAAAAACATGAACCTCAACTAACGGATGGGTGTGAAGACAAGATATGGGATCCCGGTTCGCTATACGAAGATCAACTATGGGGACTCATATCTTGGGTAGAACTTTGCCCAAGCTTGACGAAACTGGTTGGAAATTCTGTCAACCAAGTGAGAAGCAAGGATCCTTGGAGATTCAAGGATGAGTACAAACATAAGCCACCATGACAATAAGCATCTCAAGAATGTCCAACTTAAGGACTTAAACTAAAAGTGCTAGGTGGGAGACACCCCACCATGGTAAACTCTTTCCATTCCTTTTTAAATTTGCCTAATAAGTGATTTGAGTTACCATTGTAGGTAGATGTTTCATACAAATTTGTTTGCACAATTTAATTGTTAGCTTAGTCACATGCATGTCGTGTTTAGTAGTAGATGAATAATATCAAAAATTGCATTTTTGTGAATTCTATGATGGTTAAGTGAATAAGAGTTGTGAACACTAAGGGGAGCACTCAGCAGTTCTTTTCTAACATAAAAAAAAAAAAAAAAAAAGAGAGAAAGAAAAGAGCGTGGACGCGCGCGCGCAACGTGCGCGTACGCGTCCTGCCGCGCATGCACCACGAGCCACGTTCCAGAGAGTTAGGCCTCCCCTGGGCCAGCCTTGTGCCTTGAGCCCAATCCATTCCACGCTGACGCGCACCACACGCGTGCGCGCCTATAAGGCTATAGGGAACGCACCGCCCGCGTACGCGCATCTGCCGCGTACGCGTCGACTCGCTGCTAGACTTTCTGGGCCACTTTCCAGAGAGTTGTGCTGGATCTGGGCCTCTTTTAAGCCCCCAGCTCAAAACCACTCACGCGTACGCACCTAGTGCGCGTGCGCGTCGATGCGTATTAGCATCGCCCAGGGCCACGGACCAGAGAGTTGGGCGTGCCTCAAGCCCACTCTACGCCCCTGGCCCAACTCCATGCACGCGTGCGCGCACGGTACGCGCACGCGTCCCTCCCCATTTGCTCATCCACGCTTAAGCGCATTGTACGCGCACGCGTGGAGTCCACATTTCCTCAATGGGCGCGGACGCGCATGGTGCGGGCGCGCGCCAGTTCAAAAATAGAGATAACCCTAGCTCGCGAGGCACACTGCGCAGTCGCGCACCCCAGCCTCCACCCCCATCTTCTTCTTCTCCTCGCCCCATCTATCCTCGCAGCAGAGTCACCGGCCGCCGCCGCGCCACCCTCATCGCCGGCGACTCACCCTGCTCAACCTCACCTTCTCTTCCCCCTCACCCCCACCCATTCTCGCTCTCTCACTCTTCTCTCCCTCTCCCTCCTCTCAACCGCGCCGTGACTAACCCCTCCGCCGCCACCCCGTCCTCACTGCCGGCGGCTCGCTCCTCCCTCTTTGTTCTCCCTACACACCCTCATATCCTCCTTCCCTCTCGCCATCACCCCCCTCCTCCCTTTCGGCTCTTCTCCCTCCGGCCAAACCACCGCGCCACCGCGCCACCGTTCACGGCGGTGCCACTCTGTTTCTGCTGCCTTATCCCCTCTATTTCCATTTTCAATTTTCCCGGCTCCCAGGTTCCTGCTCCATTTCTGCTATCTCTGTTTTTATTTTCCCTTTTTTTTCATTTTTTCTGTTAATTCCTAGAATTGCATGATTAGTAGCATTAGACTGTTATATGTTATTAGTTAGAAATACTTGCGGTTAGGTAGCTAGGACTGGATAGAGGATTCTAGGCCTGATAAGTGCTCCGTATGTGCTTACTTGCTGTTTGTCTGTTTGTATGCTGTATGCTGGTTTTGGCTTGCTTTTTATGCACTTCTTGCTGCCTGATTGCTATACCACTGTTGCTGTGCTTACTTGGTGCTGCTTTCTTACTGTTTGTGCTATTCTGTTATCCGGGAACGTCCAATTTTAAGCCGGAATGCTGCCCGATTTTCAAGGAAGTTAGTTTTCTTTTAATCTTTATTTCAGTTTTGGGCAACTTTCCGTTTCCTTTTTGACTTCCCGGATTTGCACAATCATTGTGAACATGCACCACAATTTCTCGTTCAATTGAGCCTATATCTCATCATATCGCTAATCCACTTTTCTAACTCACTAATTTCTTTCACCATTTTACTTCCACTCACTTTTAACCCTCTTTAACAATTCTTTCATGAATATGATGATATTGGTGCCTTTTGCATATGAGATGTTACCTTTAATAGGATTAAGGTTTTGGTTCATTCACTTATGCTTACTTGTTCACTTTTACATATTCAGTGCGACATCATGATTGGTCTTTGATAATTGTATCCTGAACATGCTTTCTCGTTACATGCTAAATGTTTTATATATTCTATCACATTTTTTTTCAGGATGTCGGATAAGGGCAAAGCCGTAGCCACCACCTCCAAAAAGAGAAAACACTCTACCCCCTCCACTCCTTCCATCTACAAGAACTATGCCAGAAATCCATTGCAGGACGAGGATAAAGAGAACCAGCTGTTGCCTTCTACCGATCCGGGAAAATTCCCCAATCTCTACTGTGAGCTTCGGTTTTCCAGATATCGAACCACGAAGCTTAATATTGAGAAGAAGTTGCTCCTACCTAATGATGTGAGACGGCGCATTAACGGTCGGATCCTTGAGTTAGGTATTGATTTTGTGGACCGGGATTTGGGTGACATCAACATATCTTGGGTGAAGGAATTCTACTGCAATTTTTTCCGTCCGACCTTGGATTCGGTTCAGGTGCAGGGTAGAGAGATTCTGCTCACCGAGGCTGCCATTGGGGAGGCATTACATTGCCGTCACATTCCGCTTGACCAGTGTGCCCACCATCAGGCTGAGATAGCCATCCATACCATGACATTTGATTATGAGGCGCTTCGGCGCGTGATTGGGATACCGGAGGCTTCATGGGTTATGGATGCGGGCAACACCAGGCCGAAGGGGATGTTATTCACTCATTTGACCAGGGAGGCCAAGACTTGGCAGATGATCTTCGCCCACTACGTCCTGCCTACCACCCACTTTTCTGAGGTCCCTATAGAGATGCTTCTGCTGATTGGGTATGTTATGGAAGGGAAGGAGGTCTCCTTCCCTAGACTTATCCGACAGTGCATGTGGCGGGCGCATATTCGTGGCCTACTACCGTTTCCTACATTGGTCACGAGTATGGCAGCCCTGGCTGATGTCCCATGGTCGGATGATGATGTGTGTCCACCACCCGCTGATGCTGATGACAGGGAGGTTACTATCCCCTGGGGTGTTTGGGTGCACGAGCGGCCACCTGCTAGCCGCCGCTCTCGGGCTAGGGCTGCCGTAGGGACACCTTCACCACCAGCTCCTGCGGCTGGCCCATCATCTTCTACAGCCGCAGCTCCTCCACCATCTACAGACCCTCCAGCCGCACCTGAGCCTACATATCTCCTGGTCCAGCGTCTCTTCCGGGTCTTGGAGCGAGAGCGACGCCATGTCAGACGCCGTTTGGATCGGATGGACCAGGCACTTATCTCTCTAGGCGCTGAGCTACCTCCGCTTCCCGATTCTCCGGCCTCCGATGAGCAGGATCATCAGGAGGAGGACGCGGAGGCACCGGTTCAGCAGGATGCCCCTGACACTACAGAGCCACCTCGGACTCAGGAGGAGCCTGTTCCTCAGCCGGACCCACAGCCACAGACAGAGCCAGAGCCTATCGTTGCACCTCCCACTGATCCTCCGGTTTAGCATCGAGGACGATGCTTGGTTTTAAGTGTGGGGAGGGCACCGGTAGCGTTATTTGGGAATCGGTGAACTCTTTTTCGGCCTAGTTATCTCATTTTGCACATTTTGTATATATTTTGATGCATTTCTAGTTGCTTTGGATACTTTTATTGCTTATTTTGGATTTTAGATATTTTGATGCTTTTGGATATTTTTAGATATTTTGGATGATAGATTCCATATTTTAGTTTGATTTTTCTTTATACATTTTTGCACATCTCCTTTTGTATATTCTCCTTTTAGTCTGTGGTTGTGATTAGAAATTATGTTTTGAGTGAAACTTAGTCACCCTTTTTGCATAAGAATTTAGTTTTGAGTGAAAAAGAAAAGGGTAAACTAAGAAAATTTTTTGAATTTTTCAATCACAACAATGCTTAGTCAAACATTGAGGTTTTTCAAGAAATTTTAAATATAGGGCATTAACCCAATTGATTGAAAGAAAATTTTTGAAACTTGCTTGAAATTCATACCTTGTGAAGCATGTATTGAATTGAGAACACAAGCTTGTGAGACTTGAGCTTATTGATGTGGTTACATTTTATAACCACTTACTTTCCATTCTTGTGTGAAATTGTTCTCTTTCCATGATTGCGATCCTTAATTTGCTTGATTCTATATATCCGTTTAATTCTTGTGTTTGTGCATTTATATGATTGAGGCCATTATTTCATTTGCCACTTACCCAAATAGCCAACCTTTTACTCTCCATTGTTAGCCAATTTTGAGCCTATGCTTAACCAACTCATTCTTATTTTAGCTCATTACAAGCCCAAGGCGGAAAACCAATGAGAAGTCCTTGTTTGGATCTTTGAATAGCCTAGGCTAGCGAGAGTGTTTATTATTCAAAGTTGGTGAGGCTTGGGAACATTGGATAAGGTAGAGGGGACAATACACTTTTATGTTTAGGAATTGGGCACATATTCATGTATTAATCAAATGTAGAGACCTTATGCATTGATGTTCTTGTATTTAGTTTGAAAGAAGAAAAAAGGAAAAATATATAAAAAAAAAAAATGAAATGATGAAAAGAAAAAAAAAACAAAATGAAAAAAAAAAATTAAAGTGAAGAAAAATAGAAGGGGACAAAATGCCCCAAAGTGAAGTCAATAAAAAGGAATCAATGCATAGGTGTTGTGAATCAATCAAGAATGCATGAGTATGTAAGGAAAAAAAAGTGAAGAATGGGTAATTAGAATAGCTTGCATTTGTATAGGTCATTAAATAGGTTAGGTGGGAGAGTCTATGCTAATCAAAGATTCAAATCCTAGTCCACTTGACCATAAATGATCCTACCTTGACCCTAACCCCATTACAACCTAAATGAAAGACCTCATGATGAATGTATGCACGCATTGAATAAATGTTGATTGTTAGAAGAAAATCAAATCTTGGAAAACATGATTAGAAGAGAATTGAGTGGATTAACCCTTAAACACTTGAGTGAATAGAGCGGATACACATCCGGTGAGGGTTCAAAAGTTCAATTACATGCATTTCACCTATATTATCTATATTCTTGCAAGTTTGAACTCCTTTTAACAATTCAATACAATTGTGGTTTGGACTTGGTCCTTATTACTTAGCACTTGTACTTACACATGCTCTCTTTGGAATTGATTTGTTTGAACTAAGCATTTCCAATTGCCTTAGATAGTTGCATTTAGATAGGACTCATATAGTTTAGTTGCATTCAATAAATGCCATACCCCTTAGTCCCTTCTTATTTTAGCATGAGGACATGCTAAGGCTTAAGTGTGGGGAGGTTGACAAACCCCAATTTGACGGTTTATTTTGCCTTGGATTTAGAACATTTTGATAACCTTTTGTCACATTTAGCCTAAGAATTAGCATGATTTTGTTATCTCTTCCATGATTGTGCTTAAGTGTAGAAACATGCTTTTTAAGCCTTATTTTGGTGAATTCTAATTTCTGTTTGATTCCATACGATGCCTTGATGTGTTTGCTAGTAATTTCAGGGTTGAAATAGGCTAGGCATGGATCAAAGGAAGCAAGGAAGGAAGCATACAAGTGGAGAGAAGCATAAAAAGTCAAAGAAGCAAAGTCAGCCATGCACGCGCACGCGCACAAGGCGTTCACGCGCACATTGCAGAATCGACCAAGGACGCGCACGCGTACCATGCGCGCACGCGCCAATGATGGCACATGACCTCATTAATGCAACACGTGCCTGGCAATTTGAGAGGGTTTCTGAACCCATTTTTGGCGCCAAATTGCTAAGGGAAAGGAATAAAAGGATGAAGGATTAAGGAGGATCATCATTCATCACTTGGGATCATTGATCACTTTAGAAGTTAGTTACCAATTAGTTTTAGTTTTGAGTTTTAGTTAGTTTCTAGAGAGAGAAGCTCTCTCTTCTCTCTAGGATTAGGATTAGGTTTAGGTTAATCTCTCTTCTTAGATCTAGGTTTAACTCATGCTTTGATTCACTTTTCATTTACCAATTCTTAATCTCCTCCTCTTCCTCTTTCTAGTTGTGTGCTTTAATAATTGTAATTCTTCATTTTGTTTTGGATATATTGTTGTTCCTTTGTTTTCTTTCAATAATGCAATTTGAGGTAATTCATGATAATTGTGATTTCCTTGATTGTTGTTGTTAATTCCTTTCAACAATTGTTGTTAGATTTAATTCTTGTTGTTGATTTACTATGTTTTTTCTTTTGTGCCTTCCAAGTGTTTGATGAAATGCTTGGTTGGATTTTAGAGTAGAGTTTTATGTTCTTGGTTTGGAAAGGTAACTTGGGAACTCTTGAGCTACTAATGTCCAAGTAATTGATGATTGGGATTCATTGACTCTAGTTCTCACTAATTGAATTAGTGGAGAGTTAGGACTTATGGACTAGGATTGATATAGCTCATTTGACTTTCCTTTACTACTAGTTAGAGGATGATTTAATGAGATTAATCCTTGCCAATTCTCATATTGTGGTTAGTAATTAGGATAGAGACCCTTGACAACCAAACCTTGCCAAGACCATTTTGTGAATAAAGTTTTCCTACCATTTACTATTCACATTCCTCATCCAAAACCCCAAAATAAACAAGTCCATAACCAATAACAAGAACACTACCCTGCAAGTCCTTTGAGAGACGACCCGAGGTTTAAATACTTCGGTTTATAGATTTTAGGGGTTTGTACTTGTGACAAACAACTTTTTGTATGAAAGGATTAGTGATTGGTTTAGAAACTATACTTTACAACGAGATTTCATTAGTGAAATTCTAAACCGTCAAAAATCCATTCATCAGGCAGCCGATAATAATAATAATGTAAGGAAGATGCTTGGTGACTTTACTGCACCTAATTCCAATTTACATGGAAGAAGCATCTCCATTCCTGCCATTGGAGCAAACAACTTTGAGCTAAAACCTCAATTAGTTTCTTTGATGCAGCAGAACTGCAAGTTTCATGGACTTCCATCTGAAGATCCTTTTCAGTTCTTAACTGAATTCTTGCAGATATGTGATACTGTTAAGACTAATGGAGTAGATCCTGAAGTCTACAGGCTCATGCTTTTCCCTTTTGCTGTAAGAGACAGAGCTAGAATCTGGTTAGACTCTCAACCTAAAGATAGCATGAACTCTTGGGATAAGCTGGTCACGGCTTTCTTAGCCAAGTACTTTCCTCCTCAAAAGCTGAGCAAGCTTAGAGCTGATGTTCAAACCTTTAGACAGAAAGAAGGTGAATCCCTCTATGAAGCTTGGGAAAGATACAAACAGTTGACCAAAAAGTGTCCTTCTGACATGCTTTCAGAATGGACCATCCTGGATATATTCTATGATGGTTTATCTGAGCTATCAAAGATGTCACTGGACACTTCTGCAGGTGGATCCATTCACCTAAAGAAAACGCCTGCAGAAGCTCAAGAACTCATTGACATGGTTGCTAATAACCAGTTCATGTACACTTCTGAAAGGAATCCTGTGAGCAATGGGACGCCTATGAAGAAGGGAGTTCTTGAAGTTGATACTCTGAATGCCATATTGGCTCAGAACAAAATATTGACTCAGCAAGTCAATATGATTTCTCAGAGTCTGCATGGAATGCAAGCTGCATCTAACAGTACTCAAGAGGCTTCTCATGAAGAAGAAGCTTATGATCCTGAGAACCCTGCAATAGCAGAGGTGAATTACTTAGGTGAACCTTATGGAAACACCTATAACTCATCATGGAGAAATCATCCAAATTTCTCATGGAAGGATCAAAAGCCTCAACAAGGCTTTAATAATGGTGGAAGAAACAGGTTTAGCAATAGCAAGCCTTTTCCATCATCAACTCAGCAACAGACAGAGAACTCTGAACAAAATACTTCTAATCTGGAAAACTTAGTCTCTGATCTGTCTAAGGCCACTATAAGTTTCATGAATGAAACAAGATCTTCCATTAGAAATCTGGAAGCACAAGTGGGCCAGCTGAGTAAAAGGATCACTGAAATCCCTCCCAGTACTCTCCCAAGCAATACAGAAGAGAACCCAAAAGGAGAGTGCAAGGCCATTGACATAAGCACCATGGCCGAACCTACAAGGGGAGTGGAGGACGTGAATCCCAAGGAGGAAGACCTCCTGGGACGTCCAGCGGTCAATAAGGAGCTTTCCCTTGAGGAACCAAAGGACTCTGAGGCTCATCTAGAGACCATAGAGATTCCATTGAACCTCCTTATGCCCTTCATGAGCTCTAATGAGTATTCCTCTTCTGAAGAGAATGAGGATGTTACTGAAGAGCAAACTGCCAAGTTTCTTGGTGCAATCATGAAGCTGAATGCCAAATTATTTGGCATTGATACTTGGGAAGTTGAACCTCCCTTGTTCATCAATGAACTAAGTGATCTGGATCAACTGACATTGCCTCAGAAGAGACAGGATCCTGGAAAGTTCATAATACCCTGTACCATAGGCACCATGATCTTTAAGGCTCTATGTGACCTTGGTTCAGGAATAAACCTCATGCCCCTCTCTGTAATAGAGAAACTGGGAATCTATGGGGTGCAAGCTGCTAAAATCTCATTAGAGATGGCAGACAGTTCAAGAAAACAGGCTTATGGACAAGTAGAGGACGTGTTAGTAAAGGTTGAAGGCCTTTACATCCCTGCTGATTTCATAGTCCTGGATACTGGAAAGGAAGAGGATGAATCCATCATCCTAGGAAGACCTTTCCTGGCCACAGCAAGAGCTGTGATTGATGTTAACAGAGGTGAAATAATCCTTCAATGGAATGAGGACTCCCTTGTGTTTAAAACTCAAGGATCTCCCTCTGCAACCATGGAGAGGAAGCAGAAAAAGCTTCTCTCAAAGCAGAGTCAACTAGAGCCCCCACAGTCAAACTCTAAGTTTGGTATTGGGAGGCCACAACCAAACTCTAAGTTTGGTGTTGAACTCCCATATCCAAACTCTAAGTTTGGTGTTGGAGAGTCTCAACAAAGCTCTGAACATCTGTGAGGCTCCATAAGAGCCCACTGTCAAGCTATTGACATTAAAGAAGCGCTTGTTGGGAGGCAACCCAATTTTTATTTATCTTACTATATTTTTCTTAGTTATATGTCTTTGTAGGTTCATGATCATATGGAGTCACAAAATAAATATAAAAATTGAAAACGGAATCAAAAACAGCAGAAGAAAAATCACACCCTAGAGGAGCATCTGTCTGGCGTTCAGCGCCAGAACAGAGCATGGTTCTGGCGCTGAACGCCCAAAATAGGCAGCTTCTGGGCGCTGAACGCCAGAACAGGCATGGTTCTGGCGTTCAATGCCAGAAATGGCACACAAATGGGCGTTGAACGCCCAAAATGGCCACCAACCTAGCGCTGAACGCCCAGAGTTGGGTACAAAGGCATTTTTACATGCCTAATGGGTGCAGGGATGTAAATCCTTGAACACCTCAGGATCTGTGGACCCCACAGGATCCACTCAGAATCTGTGGACCCCACAGGATCCACTCAGGATCTGTGGACCCCACAGGATCCCCACCTACCTCCACTCACTTCTTCTCACCACTCTCTTTCACACAACCCCATAAACACTCTTCCCTATCACCTCTTCACCACTCACATCCATCCACTCTTCCCCATAAACCTACCTCATAAACTCCACATACCTTCAAAAATTCAAAACCAATTTCCCACCCAAACCCACGCATATGGCCGAACCTTAACCCCTCCTCCCTTCCCTATATAAAGACCTCCATTCTTCATCAAATTCACATAGCACACCCCTCTACACTCCTCTTGGCCGAAACCACATCTCCCTCTCCCTCTCCATATTTCTTCTTCTTCTTCTTCTATTCTTTTGTTTATTGCTCGAGGGCGAGCAATATTCTAAGTTTGGTGTGGTAAAAGCATAGCTTTTTTGTTTTTCCATTACCATTGATGGCACCTAAGACCGGAGAATCCTCTAGAAAGGGGAAAGGGAAGACAAAAGCTTCCACATCCGAGTCATGGGAGATGGAAAGGTTCATCTCTAAAGCCCATCAAGACCACTTCTATGATGTTGTGGCCAAGAAGAAGGTGATCCCCGAGGTCCCTTTTAAACTCAAAAGAAATGAGTATCCGGAGATCCAACATGAAATTCAAAGAAGAGGTTGGGAAGTTCTAACAAATCCCATCCAACAAGTCGGCATCCTAATGATTCAAGAGTTCTATGCTAATGCATGGATCACCAAGAACCATGATCAAAGTAAGAACCCGGATCCAAAGAACTATGTTACAATGGTTCGGGGGAAATACTTAGATTTTAGTCCGGAAAATGTGAGGTTGGCGTTTAACTTGCCCATGATGCAAGGAGATGAACGCCCCTACACTAGAAGGGTCAACTTTAATCAAAGGTTGGACCAAGTCCTTATGGACATATGCGTGGAAGGAGCTCAATGGAAGATTGACTCCAAAGGCAAGCCGGTTCAACTAAGAAGATTGGACCTCAAGCCTGTAGCTAGAGGATGGTTAGAGTTCATTCAATGCTCAATCATTCACACTAGCAATCGGTCTGAAGTTACTATAGACCGGGCCATCATGATCCATAGCATCATGATTGGAGAAGAGGTGGAAGTTCATGAGATTATATCTCAAGAACTCTACAAGGTGGCTGACAAGTCCTCCACTATGGCAAGGTTAGCCTTTCCTCACCTCATTTGCCACCTATGCAATTCGGCTGGGATTGATATAGAGGGAGATATCCTCATTAAAGAGGACAAGCCCATCACTAAGAAAAAGATGGAGCAAGCAAGAGAGCCCAATCATAGAGCTCAAGAGGCGCAAGAAGCTCATTTCCATGAGATCCCGGAGATGCCTCAAATGCACTTTCCTCCACAAAATTATTGGGAGCAAATCAACACCTCCCTAGGAGAATTGAGTTCCAATATGGGACAACTAAGGGTGGAACATCAAGAGCACTCCATCATGCTTCATGAAATAAGAGAAGATCAAAAAGCAATGAGGGAGGAGCAACAAAGACAAGGAAGAGACATAGAAGAGCTCAAGGACATCATTGGTTCCACAAGAAGGAAACGCCACCATCACTAAGGTGGATTCATTCCTTGTTCTTATTTCTTCTGTTTTTCGTTTTCTATGTTATGTGCTTATCTATGTTTGTGTCTTCATTACATGATCATTAGTAGTAGTAACTATGTCTTAAAGTTATGAATGTCCTATTAATCCATCACCTCTCTTAAATAAAAAAATGTTTCAATTCAAAAGAACAAGAAGTACATGAGTTTCGAATTTATCCTTGAACTTAGCTTAATTATATTGATGTGGTGACAATGCTTCTTATTTTCTGAATGTATGCTTGAACAGTGCATATGTCTTTTGAAGTTGTTGTTTAAGAATGTTAAATATGTTGGCTCTTGAAAGAATGATGACTAGGAGACATGTTATTTGATAATCTGAAAAATCATAAAAATGATTCTTGAAGCAAGAAAAAGCAGCAAAGAACAAAACTTGCAGAAAAAAAAAATATATATATATATAGGTGAAAAAAAATAGAAAGAAAAAGAAAAAGCAAGCAGAAAAAGCCAAAGCTCTTAAAACCAAGAGGCAAGAGCAAAAAGCCAATAACCCTTAAAACCAAAAGGCAAGGGCAATAAAAAGGATCCCAAGGCTTTGAGCATCAGTGGATAGGAGGGCCTAAAGGAATAAAATCCTGGTCTAAGCGGCTAAACCAAGCTGTCCCTAACCATGTGCTTGTGGCGTGTAGGTGTCAAGTGAAAACTTGAGACTGAGAGGTTAAAGTCAAGGTCCAAAGCAAAAAAAAAGAGTGTGCTTAAGAACCCTGGACACCTCTAATTGGGGACTTTAGCAAAGCTGAGTCACAATCTGAAAAGGTTCACCCAATTATGTGTCTGGGGCATTTATGTATCCGGTGGTAATACTGGAAAATAAAGTGCTTAGGGCCACGGCCAAGACTCATAAAGAAGCTGTGTTCAAGAATCATCATACTGAACTAGGAGAGTCAATAACACTATTCGAAATCTGAAGTTCCTATAGATGCCAATCATTCTGAACCTCAATGGATAAAGTGAGATGCCAAAACTATACAAGAGGCAAAAAGCTATAAGTCCCGCTCATATGATTGGAGCTATGTTTCATTGATAGTTTGGAATTTATAGTATATTCTCTTCTTTTTATCCTATTTAATTTTCAGTTGCTTGGGGACAAGCAACAATTTAAGTTTGGTGTTGTGATGAGCGGATAATTTATACGCTTTTTGGCATTGTTTTTAGTATGTTTTTAGTAGGATCTAGTTACTTTTAGGGATGTTTTCATTAGTTTTTATGTTAAATTAACATTTCTGGACTTTACTATGAGTTTGTGTGTTTTTCTGTGATTTTAGGTATTTTCTGGCTGAAATTGAGGGACTTGAGCAGAAATCAGATTCAGAGGTTGAAGAAGGACTGCTGATGCTGTTGGATTCTGACCTCCCTGCACTCAAAGTGGATTTTCTGGAGCTACAGAACTCGAAATGGCGTGCTTCCAATTGCGTTGGAAAGTAGACATCCAGGGCTTTCCAGAAATATATAATAGTCTATACTTTGGCCAAGAATAGATGACATAAACTGGCGTTCAACGCCAGCTTTCTACCCAAATCTGGCGTCCAGCGCCAGAAAAGGAGCCAAAACCAGAGTTGAACGCCCAAACTGGCACAAAAACTGGCGTTCAACTCCAAGAAGGACCTCTACACGTGCAACACTCAGGCTCAGCCCAAACACACACCAAGTGGGCCCAGGAAGTGGATTTATGCATCAATTACCTACTCATGTAAACCCTAGTGACTAGTTTATTATAAATAGGACCTCTTACTATTGTATTAGACATCTTTGGTCTCAGTTTTAATCCATTGTTCATCTTAGGAGACTATTGATCACGTTTAAGGGGGCTGGCCATCTCGGTCATGCCTGAACCTTCACTTATGTATTTTCATACGGTAGAGTTTCTACACTCCATAGATTAAGGTGTGGAGCTCTGCTGTTCCTCAAAGATTAATGCAAAGTACTACTGTTTTCTATTCAATTCATCTTATTTCACTTCTAAGATATCCATTCGCACCCAAGAACGTGATGAAGGTGATGATTATGTGTGACGCTCATCATCCTTCTCCTTTATGAACGCGTGCCTGACAAACACTTCTGTTCTACATGAAATAAGCTAGAATGAATATCTCTTAGATCTCCTAACCAGAATCTTCGTGGCGTAAGCTAGAATGATGGCGGCATTCAAGAGAATCCGGAAGGTCTAAACCTTGTCTGTGGTATTCCGAGTAGGATTCAATGATTGAATGACTGTGACGAGCTCCTAACTCGCGATTGCAGGGCGTTAGTGACAGACGCAAAAGGATAGTAAATCCTATTCCAGCATGATCGAGAACCGACAGATGAATAGCCGTGCCGTGACAGGGTGCGTGAGCATATTATTCACTGAGAGGATAAGATGAAGCCATTGGCAAGGGTGATGCCTCCAGACGATTAGCCGTGCCGTGACAGGGCATTGGATCATTTTCCCGAGAGATGACCGAAAGTAGCCATTGACAGTGGTGATGTATCACATAAAGCCAGCCATGGAAAGGAGTAAGACTGATTGGATGAAGATAGCAGGAAAGCAGAGGTTTAGAGGAACGAAAAACATCTCCATTCGCTTATCTAAAATTCCTACCAATGATTTACATAAGTACCTCTATCCCTATTCTATTATTTATTATTCGAAAACTCCATAATTATTTTATATCTGCCTAACTGAGATTTGCAAGGTGACCATAGCTTGCTTCATACCGACAATCTCCGTGGGATTCGACCCTTACTCACGTAAGGTATTACTTGGATGACCCAGTGCACTTGCTGGTCAGTTGTATCGAAGTTGTGACAAATTATGAATGTGTAATCACGATTACGCGTACCAAGTTGCTCACGTGCCAGGAATAGTTTGAGCCTGGACATCACAATTTCGTGCACCAATTATACCTCAAGAACTCTACAAGGTGGCTGACAAGTCCTCCACTTTGGCCAGGTTATGATGCACGAAAAACTTGTCTCACAACAAATCTCCCTTCGGCAAGTGTACCGAATTTGTCGTCAAGTAAAAACTCACAATAGAGTGAGGTCGAATCCCACAGGGATTGATTGATCAACCAACTTTAATTAGAAGAATGTTCTATTTGAGCGAATCTAGAATTTTGGTTGAGAGTTGCAGAAAATAAAATGGCGGGAATGTAAATAACAGAAAAGTAAATGCTAGGATTAAAGGATTGGAAGTAAATGACTGAAAATAAATTGCAGAATTGTAAATGGGAATGGGGGATTTTCTCATAAAAGTAAATGGCAGAAATTAAAGAGAAGGGGTAAGATCAGAGATGGGGAGTTCATTGGGCTTAGGAGATGTTGCAATTCTCTGGATCAAGTTCATTTTCATCTCTTCCTCAATCAATGCACTCATTGATCTCCTTGGCAATCTTAAGTGATTGAATTACAATTTCTTGCAATTTAATCTCTCAAATCTTGATCAATAGCCAATTCCTTGGTCAATTGCTCATGAGAAGAGATGAAGTATGGTCACTGATTATACCACATGCATTTCCCAAATCAAGTATTGAGAGGGTTATAGTCACATACCCATCCAAACCCAATTTGGTCCAGCATGAGAAAGCATTTCTAGCTTGATCTCTTCATTCTTCTTTCAAGGTTCAAAAGAGATCCAAGTTTGAATAGCTTCTCTTCCAAGATAACTACTCAATTGGATGAAGATCGAAAGGTTTCAAGTAAAATCAAGAGAAAAGATAGAAGAAGAATAATGAAAATTAGTATTGATCCATCAAATTACAACAGAGCTCCCTAACCCAATGAAAGGGGTTTAGTTGTTCATAGCTCTAGAAAATGAAAACAAAGATGGAGAATGCACAATGTATACTTGAATCAAGGTGTTGGTGAATATCTACCCAAAACTAGCTTATTTCCTAAAGAAATGCATGAAACTACCCTAAAAACAGTAAAGAAAAGGTTAGTGAAACTGGCCAAGATGCCTTGGCATCACAACACCAAACTTAAAGCTTGCTTGTCCCTAAGCAAGTACTGGAACAAGAGAATGATGAATGGAATATCCAGAGGAATGAGTCATTCTTGTGGAAGTCATGTTACTGATTTTATGGTGGTTTCATGCATAGCAACTTAGGTTCATTCCTTACTGACTTTCAGACCTTTATCATGTCCCTAAACACTTACTTTGTCTATATCCCATGAGACTTTTATTCATTGATCCTTTTATTATTATTATTTCAAGGGTTATTTGTGTTATTTAGGCTAAGTGCTCTGTAAGGGGACAACTCTTTAAAATAAGCTTTCAGCCAACACTCCCGAACCAGTTGGTTCAAGGTGCTAGGTGTTGAAGCATCCCTAAGGACTTACTCCCTCAAGTCTCTCCCCCATACATACACACCACAGGCATATAGTTCCTTTATTTTCTTTTCTTGAGACCTTGGTGTCTAGCACCTCTTTGGGTTACTAAATGCTCTGTGGTGAGGGTTACTCTTGATAGTGGATTTTCAGCTGATAATCCCAGGTTAGTTAACCTAAGTTACCAAGTGATAAAGCACCCCTAAGAGCTTATTCATCCAAGTAGATCCCTCACACAGGAGCACCACAGACACTTGTCTCAAGGTCCAAACCATTGGTGCCTAGCCTTATTGCTTATTCTTTTTCTTTTGTTTTTCACTTCCATTATTCTTTCCCTTTTCTCTTATTAGGATCTTGTCATCTACTTAGTCTCATGGGTATATCCAAAGTCAAGTATTCAGGATAGATAGTTGTCCTCCTAACCTTGCGGTTGAACCAACTTAGCTAACTTATGAATACCCCAAAGATTCATGAATGCACTTCCACAATATGAACCCCACTCTGGTCTTTTAAAAACAATCATTCTCTCTTTATTTAATTCAAAAGGAACAAGCATACAAGTAAGTTAAGTAAGGATGCAGTGACATAAAGACTAGCACACAGAGACCTATTCAATACCACAAACTTAAAAGACATGATTGAAAAAGGTTTAAACATAACATGGAAGCAAGTTCTATTTCACACAAGATCTTCCTTATTTAAGACATAGAGAAAGATGGAACAAAGAAGGAGCTCCACCACCTTTTACTGTTGTGGATGTCCATGCTCTTTTCCTTTCTTGTCCTCCTTGTTTCCTCTTGTATTTCCTCGCATCCATGCCAATCTTGCTTGCTTCCAATCCTCAAGTGCCTTCTTCACTGACTCATGACTCTCTTCCACCCTTTGTCTTTCATTTCGTGCTAATTCATCCTTCATTTCGTCATACTTGGCTATTCCTGGATGCAATACTGGCAGCTGTCCCACTAAGTAGCCGAGCCTGGCTTGAGTGTTTATATGATGTCCTGTTTCGCTCATGTAAACTCCTTCTGCGAATGCCCTTTGCTCGTCCAATAGTTTTGCCTGTTCTATTTGTCTTCGATGCATCTCATGTATGTGTGCCCCTTGATGTGCTTGGATGTTGATTAGCCTCTGGGTGGATTCTTGTTGCTCGTTTTGCCTTTGTTCCATCCTGTTGAATGCTTCTCCCCATTGTTGTCCTTGGCTTAGTTGCTGTTCCATCATTTGCCTTTGCCACTCACCTTGCTGAGTCATCCATCTTGAAAGTGTTTCCTCTTGCTGCCCCATCATCTGTAGTTGAAGCTCTTTCTGTGCTCCTTGGCTTTCCAAATATTGTCTAGACAAGCCATCAATGGCCTCTTGCAATTTGTGCATGTCCAGGGTCTGTTGTGCTTGACCCTCTGAGACTTGGCCTTCCACTACTTGAGGGGCTATCCTCTTTCTTTGCTTCCGTTGAGGCAGGGGGATACTACAGCATTCATCCTACGGACTATTATTGGAATGCCTTCCTTTATCCAAACGGGGTCCTCATCTTCAAAAACTACCCTAGCTTTCTTGCATATTCGGTAAATAGTGCTGGGGTAACCTAATGTTCCTCTTGAGTCATTTTTCTCTTCCATCTTTCTAATGCCTTGAGCTATGATTTCATGAACTTTGATTTCTCCTCCCTTGAGTATACAATGCACCATTGTTGCTCTCTCGAAATTCATCTCCGAGTTGTTTGCAGCTGGGAGAATAGACCTCCTCACTAGCTCAAACCACCCCTTAGCTTCAGGAGTGAGGTCTGTTCTCTTAATGAACTTTGGTTTATTTCCCGCACCCCTTTCCCAGTCATCTCCTGGTACACAAAGGTCTCATAAAAGCTGGTCATAATTGGGGTTGTTGTCCAATCTTGAGTGATAACTTTCTTCTTCAAACGGTATAGACCGTAGCTTCAATGCCCTCATTACACTCATGGGACCAAAATCCACCATTGTTCCTCTCACCAAGCTTGTATATGACTCATCTTTCTTATCATATCTGACTGTATTTGCATAAAATTCTCTTATGAGATTTGCATTCACCTTAGTGACCGGGTCAGTGAGGAGCTCCCATCTTCTCCTTTCTACCTCCTCAGTGATTTCGGGGCATTCAGTCTTCTTAACTTGAAATCCCAGCTCATAAATGATTTCCTTATCAACCATCCACCCGTATTGCAATGAATGATGCAAGCTTCTAAATCTCTTCTCATCATATGGGTGTTCTTCCATGGGTTCCTTTCCCTCCCTTCTCTTAGAACTTGAAGTTGCCATGAATGATGATTAATATGTGAAGGTGGCAAGGTTGTGGAGATTTTTGGTTGTTTAGGGTTTTATGGCAATGAAGAGAGTGAGGGGAGGAATGTTTATAATCGGATAGGGGGTGTATTGTACCGAAATGAAGAGTGGTGAAGGGTGTGTGATGACAATGAAGGGTGGTACGGAGAAGGATCGTTTATATAAAGAAGTTGTGAGAGAATGGAGGGTGTAGATTGATGAAGTGGTCACTTGATGGACGGTTAGGGTTATGCATGGCTAGAAGACAAGGATCATCACTTTATGATGAGGATTGCTCGGTCTTCTAGGGGTCTCATTTTTTCAATGTTGCATGGCAACATTTTCCAATGTATTCCCTCTTTAGAACAAGTGTGTAACCCCTCCTTTTATGGTGTCCGAACCTTCTTTGTTTGGTTGTCCAATCTATCCCTTTTAATGCTCCTTTTCCTTTCCTATAAAGATTTAAAATAAGGAAATTAATATCATAAAAAAAATATCAAACTCTACGGCTAGAATACTAAAGAGAAGAAAAAGAGTTTGTATATTTATGAATTTCAACTTAGCCAACTACTGGTGTATCCTCATGCATTTTGGTGGCACCATGGGGTGACACCAAACTTAGTTTGAAGCATTGTGATGAAAAGTTTTGTTCAAAGCTCCAAGAGTTCTGCTTTGAACACCAAACTTGTTCTTCACTATAGACTGCATGATAAAGATTTCACCAAGTGTTTGTCAAGTTTGGGTTGAAATTCATAAACATTGATTTATTCATTATTTTAAAAACATATAAAACATGGGTTGCCTCCCATGAAGCGCTTCTTTAGCGTCACTAGCTTGACGTTTTTCCTTCATCAGGGTGGTTGGTAGTGCTTAAAATCCTCCCCTCTTGCTGTGGACTTGTATCCATTGGTTGGATCAATGATCTCCACATGTTCCAGGGAAAGAACTCTGTTGATAGTGAAGACCTTAGGTAACTGAGATGGTACAGTAGGGAGATTAGGGGGAATATCTGGAAAGTAAGCTGAGACAACTCTATCCCCTGGAGAGAAGTCTTCCGTAAGGATCTTCTTGTTCCTCCATTTCCTTGGTACCTTCTTCTTTGTTTCTTTTGAGGTTGCCTTCCCCTTGGTGACCTTTTTTTTCCAAGGAGTTGTGATTTTGTCTTCACATGCCTCTAGAGGTTTAGGTTCCTCCAACTTTTCCTTGAGCTGTGGCAATTGCTGTTTTTCTTGTTTATCAATTGAGGAGGTTTCAGAATGAACTTGCTGTGCTTCAGTGCTTGTCTCCTCCTTCAGTGTCTCTTTATCGTTTGTGCTTAGTTCCTTGTCCTCTTGATCTGTTTCTTGTGAGAGTTTGAAGACATTGAAGCTGAGTCGTTCATCATGGATTCTCAATATTAGCTCCCCTTTCTCTACATCGATAAGTGCTCTGGCCGTAGCTAGGAATGGTCTTCCCAATATGATTGGGTGAGTGTGACTTTCTTCCATGTCCAGAATGACAAAGTCTGTTGGGAGAAAGTATTTCCCAACCTTTAGCAACACATTTTCCACCACTCTTATTGCTTGCTTTTGAGTTTTGTCAGCCAGTCTGATGATTACATCTGTGGGTATTATCTCATTAATCTGTAGCCTCTTCACCAGGGATAAAGGCAGTAAGTTGATGCTGGCCCCCAAATCACATAGTGCTCTATCGAACATAGTTTCACCTATGGCACAAGGGATGTGAAAACTCCCTGGGTCTCTTCTTTTTGTAGGCAACTCAGGTTGAATAAGGGCACTACATTCCTTGTTCATCACTATAGTCTGGCCTCCTTTGAGTGAGCTTTTCCTGGGAAGAAGTTCCTTCATATACTTGATGAATGCAGGCATTTGTTGAATTGCCTTGATGAATGGTATGTTTACATGCAGCGATGCAAACAAGTCTAGGAACCTTGAGTATATTCTCTTTCCCACAGCACCATTGAGCAGTTGAGGGAAGGGAGCATAGAGCTTCAGCAACTCTTGTTGTGAGATTTCTGGTTCTTGGTGATCTCTATCCTCCTCCTTTGTTGATTTGTCTTCAGGTTGTTTGCAAAATTTACCTTGCTTGTCTTCAGTCTCTTGATCACTCGTAGTGACCATTTTGCAATCTTCCCATCTTACTTTCTTTGCTTCTCCCTTAGGGTTTTTCTCCGTGTCACTTGGGAAGCTATCGGTAGGTTTGGGAATCTTCTCAGCTAAATATCCCACCTGGAATTCCAGCTTCCTAATGGTCTCTCCCTGGTTCTTAATATTGGCTCGCACTTCTTCTTTGAACACCTTATTTTCTTGAATCTCTTGGCATATTCCTTCAAGTAAGGCTTCAATCTTAGAGAGCTTGTCATCAATTGATGGGTGATTCGGAGCAGATGTGCTATTTTGGTTTTGATAAGCATATGAAGAAGTGTTGTTGTGGGGGTGTTGAGACATCCTCTGTGTGAATTGCTGGTGAGCTGCATTATTGTTGGAGTTGTAACGTCTCTGGTCTTGGTTTTGATCTTGCTCACTTCCCCACCCAAAGTTTGGATGGTTTCTCCATCCAGGGTTGTAGGTCTTGGAGTATGGATCATAGTTTTTCCTTGGTGAATTCCCAATGTAGTTGGCTTACTCCTGACTCACCTCTGCTTCTTCATTCACTCCTTCTTGGATTGTTGATGAAGTGGAGATTGCTGCTACTTGGTTCATCTCCATCTTCTTGGTGAGGTCAGCCAGCTGCTGGGTAATGAGCTTGTTTTGGGCCAACAGAGCATCTACATTGTTTAGCTCCATTACTCCTCTTGTGTTCCCTCTTTCGGAAGCATAGAAGTAGTCGTTCTCTGCTACTGTTTCAATAACATCTATGGCTTCCTCAATGGTCTTCTTCTTGTTCAAAGATCCTTCAGATGATTGGTCTACGGCCTTCTTTGACTCATAAGAGAGCCCTTCATAGAAAATGTGCAGCTGCACTCATTCGTTAAACATGTCAGGTGGACACCTCCTTGTTAAGTCCTTGAATCTCTCCCATGCTTCATATAGAGTCTCACCATCTTGTTTCCTGAAAGTTTGGACCTCAGCTCTCAGCCTATTGATTCGTTGAGGAGGGTAAAATCTTGCTAAGAATTTGTTCACCACGTCTTCCCAAGTTGTCAAGCTTTCCCTTGGGAAAGATTCTAGCCATTTGGCTGCCTTGTCCCTGAGTGAGAATGGAAATAAGAGCAGTCCATAGGCGTCAGGATGAACACCATTAGACTTTATTGTGTCACATATTCTCAGGAAGGTGGTTAAATGTTGATTGGGGTCTTCTTGAACACTTCCTCCAAACGAACAGTTGTTCTGAACAAGGGTGATAAGCTGTGGTTTAAGTTCAAAGTTGTTGGCATGGATTGTTGGGTTTTGGATGCTACTTCCACAATTACCTCGGTTTGGATTGATGTAAGAGCCCAAAACTCTTCTATCCTCCCCAGCATGATTTGCTCTACCTCCTCCCCCATGGTTGTGATCTTCTTCTTCATGATGGTTTTCCATATTGTCTTCCATGTTTGTTTCAAAGAATTCCTCTTCTTCCTCAGCACCAACCACTTTCTTTCCTCTTGCCTTCCTCCTTAATCTAAGGAAGGTCCTCTCAGGTTCAGAATCGAAGGAAGTTGAAGCCCCGCTTTTTCTCCCTGTCATACAACCATCAAGTGCAAGCAAGAAAAGATAGGTGCAGAAAGTATTTGTGTCAGAATTACTGTTAGTTGTGGGTGATGCAATATATCAAACAAAAAGTAATCACTCAAACAGAAAAAGAAATTCACAAAATAAAAATGCTCAATCTAGTGATCTTCCAATTTAATCATTGTTGATGCACAATCGATCCCCGGCAACGGTGCTATAAACTTGATGCACGGAAAACTTGTCTCACAACAAATCTCCCTTCGGCAAGTGTACCGAATTTGTCGTCAAGTAAAAACTCACAATAGAGTGAGGTCGAATCCCACAGGGATTGATTGACCAAGCAACTTTAATTAGAAGAATGTTCTAGTTGAGCGAATCCAGAATTTTGGTTGAGAGTTGCAGAAAATAAAATGGCGGAAATGTAAATAACAGAAAAGTAAATGCTAGGATTAAAGGACTGGAAGTAAATGACTGAAAATAAATTGCAGAATTGTAAATGGGAATGGGGGATTTGCTCATAAAAGTAAATGGCAGAAATTAAAGAGAATGGGTAAGATCAGAGATGGGGAGTTCATTGGGCTTAGGAGATGTTGCAATTCTCCGGATCAAGTTCATTTTCATCTCTTCCTCAATCAATGCACTCATTGATCTCCTTGGCAATCTTAAGTGATTGAATTACAATTTCTTGCAATTCAATCTCTCAAATCTTGATCAATAGCCAATTCCTTGGTCAATTGCTCATGAGAAGAGATGAAGTATGGTCACTGATTATACCACATGCATTTCCCAAATCAAGTATTGAGAGGGTTATAGTCACATACCCATCCAAACCCAATTTGGTCCAGCATGAGAAAGCATTTCTAGCTTGATCTCTTCATTCCTCTTTCAAGGTTCAAAAGAGATCCAAGTTTGAATAGCTTCTCTTCCAAGATAACTACTCAATTGGATGAAGATCGAAAGCTTTCAAGTAAAATCAAGAGAAAAGATAGAAGAAGAATAATGAAAATTAGTATTGATCCATCAAATTACAACAGAGCTCCCTAACCCAACAGAGCTCTAGAAAATGAAAACAAAGATGGAGAATACATCATAAAACTAGAAAATTGATGAGCGGATATTTTATACGCTTTTTGGGGATAATTTCATATAGTTTTGAGTATGTTTTAGTTAGTTTTTAGTTTATTTCTAGTAGTTTTTAGGAAAAATTCATATTTCTGGACTTTACTATGAGTTGTGTGTTTTTCTGTAATTTCAGGTATTTTTCTGGCTGAAATTGAAGGAGCTGAGCAAAAATCTGATTCAGGCTGAAAAAGGACTGCTGATGCTGTTGGATTCTGACCTTCCTGCACTCAAAGTGGATTTTCTGGAGCTACAGAACTCCAAATGGCGTGCTTCCAATTGCCTTGGAAAGTAGACATCCAGGGCTTTCCAGAAATATATAATAGTCCATACTTTGCACAAGAATTGCGACGTAAACTGGCGTTCAACGCCAGCCTTCTGCCCAAATCTAGCGTCCAGCGCCAGAAAAGGATCAAAAACTGGAGTTGAGTGCCCAAACTGGCACAAAAACTGGCGTTCAACTCCACAAATGGCCTCTGCACGTGAATTGCTTAAAGTCTCAGCCCCAGCACACACCAAGTGGGCCCCAACACACCAAGTGGGCCCCAGAAGTGGATCTCTGCATCATCCATCATAGTCCACTCATATTTTGTAATCCTAGGCTACTGGTTTAGTATTTAAACAACTTTTAGGGACTTATTTTGTATCTCATGACATTTCAGATCTAAACTCTGTATTCTCTGACGGCATGAGTCTCTAAACCCCATTGTTGGGGGTGAGGAGCTCTGCTGTGTCTCAATGAATTAATGCAAGTATTTCTGTTTTCCATTCAAACACGCTTGTTCCTATCTAAGATGTTCATTCGCGCTTAACTGTGATGAAGGTGATGATCTGTGACATTCATCACCTTCCTCAACCCACGAACGTGTGCCTGACAACCACCTCCGTTCTATATCCGATTGAATGAGTGTCTCTTAGATTCTTTAATCAGAATCTCCGTGGTATAAGCTAGAACTGATGGCGGCATTCATGAGAATCCGGAAAGTCTAAGCCTTGTCTGTGGCATTCCGAGTAGGATTCAAGGATTGAATGACTGTGACGAGCTTCAAACTCCTGAAGGCTGGGCGTTAGTGACAGATGCAAAAGGATAGTAAATCCTATTCCAACCGGATCGAGAACCAACCGGTGATTAGCCGTGTTGTGACAGAACGCGTGAGTGTAGTTTTCACTGGAAGGATGGAAGGTAGCCATTGACAACGGTGATCCACCAACACACAGCTTGCCATAGGAGGACGTGCGTGCGTGAATCAGAAAACAGAGGAAAGCAGAGATTCAAAAGACAAAGCATCTCCAAAACTCCAACATATTCTCCATTACTACACAACAAGTAACTTTTAATTTATGCTCTACTGGTTATTCATAATTCAACTGATAAACATAATTGACTTCCTGACTAAGATTTATAAGATAACCATAGATTGCTTCAAACCAACAATCTCTGTGGGATTCGACCCTTACTCACGTAAGGTATTACTTGGACGACCCAGTGCACTTGCTGGTTAGTGGTACGAGTTGTGAAAAGTGTGATTCGCAATTTGTGCTACCAAGTTTTTGGCGCCGTTGCCGGGGATTGTTCGTGTTTGAACAAATGACGGATTATTTTGTTGCTTAGATTAGGAAAAATTTTCTCTTTTTGGTTTAGAGTCTTTTATTATTTATCCCTTGTTAAAACACTTTAAATTTATAGCTCAGTTATTTAGAACGTGGTGTTTATGTTCATGATAATTGGCTATCATAATTTTTTTAAAAAAAAACCTTTTTCAAAAATAATTTTTCTATTAAATACTGTGCCAAACTTTAAGTTTGGTGTTTTCAAAAATAACCTTCCTTAAAATTTTTGAAGGTCCCATAACTCATTTAGCTACAACATTAATTTGATTGGGTTAGAATCTTTTATACTCTTTTCAAAACCTTCTTTTTCAAAAATATTTTTTTTATTAAATCTTGTGCCAAACTTTAAGTTTGGTGTTTTCTTGTTGATTCCCCTTTGATTTTCGAAAATTTTGGTTTGGTTTTCTAAAAATTTCAAGTTTGGTGTTCTTCCTTAATGTTCTTGTGTTCTTGTGAGTCTTCAAAGTGTTCTTGAGTTTCCTTGTGTCTTGATCTTAGAATTTTTAAGTTTGGTGTTCCTTGGTGTTTTCCCTCCAAATTTTTCAAAAACAAGGAGCATTAGATCTAAAAATTTTAAATCTTGTACTATCTTATTGTTTTTCTCTTTCCTCACTAAATTCAAAAATATCTTTTCAAAATATCTTTTCTAACTTCCTATCTTTTCAAAATTTGTTTCAACTAACTAACCAACTTTTTGTTTGTTTCTTAACTTTTTCAAAACTACCTAACTAACTCTCTCTCTCAAATTTTCGAAAATATCTCCCCTCTTTTTCAAAAATTTCGTTTTTTTAACTAATTAATTTAAAATTTTTTTTTACGAAAAAAAAAAAATTTATTTCAAACTTCAAATTTTTTTTAGTTATTTTATTTTATTTAAGTATTTACTTCTTATAAAATAAAATAAATAAAAAGATAAATCAGTCCAAGTTATATCCATAGAGATCCATCATGGACATAAGTGGAGATGGACAGTCCAGGAGGACTTTGGGGTCATATTCTAACCCCTCTACTGCTTCATATGGGAGTAGCATCTGCATACCCTCCATTGGAGTTAGTAGCTTTGAGTTGAATCCTCAGCTCATTATCATGGTGCAGCAAAATTGCCAGTATTCCGGTCTTCCACAAGAAGAACCTACAGAGTTTCTGGCACAATTTTTACAAATTGCTGACACAGTACATGATAAGGAAATAGATCAGGATGTCTACAGACTATTACTGTTTCCATTTGCTGTAAAAGATCAAGCCAAGAGATGGTTAAATAACCAACCTAAGGCCAGCATAAGAACATGGAAACAGCTGACAGAAAAATTCCTGAATCAATATTTCCCTCCAAAAAGGATGACACAGCTAAGGCTGGACATCCAAGGCTTCAAGCAAGGAGATAATGAATCTCTTTATGATGCCTGGGAGAGATACAGAGAGATGCTACGAAAATGCCCCTCTGAAATGTTTTCAGAGTGGGTTCAGTTAGACATCTTCTACTATGGGCTTGCAGAAGGAGCTCAGATGTCTTTAGATTACTCAGCTGGTGGATCTATCCATATGAGAAAGACAATTGAAGAGGCTCAAGAGCTCATTGATACAGTTGCCAGGAATCAGCATCTGTATCTAAGCAGCAACCCTTCCATGAATGAAGAGGTTAAAACAGTAACTGCTGAATTCAGTACTGTAAAACAAGCTGCTGAATTCAATCAGCAATTAGATTTTCTAACAAAGCAGCTAGCTGAATTCAAAGACAGGTTACAGGAGACAAGGATAGCTAATATACATATGGAAGAACAGTTTAAGCAAACAAAGCAGCAGCTATCAAAGCAAATAGCAGAAGAATGCCAAGCAGTTCAATTAAGAAGTGGGAAAACATTAAATACCCCATCTCAAGGCATTAAAAATTCAAGAAATGAGCAACCCACCAAAAATTCCCCTGAGGACAGTAAGAGCCCAGGGAAAAATAATTCTGGCACTAAAACGCCAGAAAATAGGTGGAAGGCTGGCGCTGAACGCCCAGACCATGCCCAAAATTGGCATTCAGCGCCAGAAACAAGGCAGGATTGGCGTTCAACGCCAGAAATGGGCAAGAATCTGGCGTTGAACGCCCAGCAGGGGCACATTTCTGGCGTTCAGGCGCCAGGAACAGACAGTGAGTTGGCGTCTAACGTCACTCCAGCTTCTAACTCTGGTACGCAATTGCCAGTGAGGGATCAGACACACACAAGTGCTGATAACAACCCCTCTAAAAAGGCTTCTTTAACCACTAAGGTTAAAGAATATAAAGCCAAGATACCTTATCCTCAAAAACTCCGGAAAGAGGAGCAGGATAAGCAATTTGCTCGCTTTACAGATTATCTAAGGACTCTTGAAATAAAGATTCCTTTTGCAGAGGCACTTGAGCAACTACCTTCTTATGCCAAGTTCATGAAAGAGATCTTGAGTCATAAAAAGGAGTGGAGAGAAACAGAAAGAGTTCTCCTCACTGAAGAATGCAGTGCAGTCATTCTGAAAAGCTTTCCTGAAAAGCTTAAAGACCCTGGGAGTTTTCTGATACCATGCATATTAGAAGGTGATTGCACCAAGACAGCTTTATGCGATCTTGGGGCAAGCATCAACCTAATACCTGCATCCACTATCAGGAAGCTTGGCTTAACTGAAGAAGTTAAACCAACCTGGATATGTCTCCAACTTGCTGATGGTTCCACTAAATACCCATCAGGCGTGATTGAGGACATGATTGTCAGAGTTGGGCCATTCGCCTTTCCCACTGACTTTGTTGTGCTGGAAATGGAGGAGCACAAGAGTGCTACTCTCATTCTAGGAAGACCCTTCCTAGCAACTGGACGATCCCTCATTGACGTCCAGCAGGGGGAAATAACCCTGAGAGTCAACGATGACGAGTTCAAGTTGAACGCTGTCAAAGCCATACAGCATCCAGACACATTAACAGACTGCATGAAAGTTAACCTTATTGACTCTTTGGTAGAAGAGATCAACATGGCTGAGAGTCTCGAATCAGAGTTGGAAAACATCTTTAAAGATGTTCAGCCTGATTTGGAGGATTCAGGGGACATGAAAGAGCCTCTGAACTTTCTTCTGAAAGAGGAAAAACCTCCTAAACAAGAGCTCAAGCCACTGCCACCATCCATGAAATATGCATTTTTAGGAGAAGGTGACACTTTTCCAGTGATCATAAGCTCTGCTTTAAATTCACAGGAAGAGGAAGCACTTATTCAAGTGCTAAGGACACACAAGACAGCTCTTGGGTGGTCCATAGGTGACCTTAAGGGCATAAGCCCAGCTAGATGCATGCACAAAATCCTACTGGAGGATAATGCCAAACCAGTGGTTCAACCACAGAGGCGGCTAAATCCAGCCATGAAGGAAGTGGTGCAGAAAGAGGTCACCAAATTACTAGAGGCTGGGATTATTTATCCCATTTCTGATAGCCCCTGGGTGAGCCCTGTTCAAGTCGTCCCAAAAAAGGGAGGCATGACAGTGATTCATAATGAAAAAAATGAACTGATTCCTACAAGAACAGTTACAGGGTGGCGCATGTGTATTGACTACAGAAGGCTCAATACAGCCACCAGAAAGGATCATTTTCCTTTACCATTCATAGACCAGATGCTAGAGAGACTAGCAGGTCATGATTATTACTACTTTTTGGATGGCTACTCAGGCTATAACCAGATTGCAGTAGATCCCCAGGATCAAGAGAAAACAGCATTCACATGTCCATCCGGAGTGTTTGCCTATAGAAGGATGCCCTTTGGGCTATGCAATGCACCTGCAACCTTCCAGAGATGCATGCTCTCTATTTTCTCTGATATGGTGGAAAAATTTCTGGAAGTCTTCATGGATGACTTCTCAGTATATGGAGACTCATTCAGCTCCTGTCTTGATCACTTGAAACTTGTTCTGAAAAGATGCCAAGAAACCAACCTAGTTTTAAACTGGGAAAAGTGTCACTTCATGGTGACTGAAGGAATTGTTCTTGGGCATAAAATCTCAAACAAGGGAATAGAGGTGGATCAAGCAAAAATAGAGGTAATTGAAAAATTACCACCACCTGCCAATGTTAAGGCAATCAGAAGCTTTCTGGGGCATGCAGGATTCTATAGGAGGTTTATAAAGGATTTTTCAAAAATCGCAAAACCTCTAAGCAATCTGCTAGCTGCTGACACGCCATTTGTGTTTGACACAGCATGCCTGCAGGCGTTTGAAACGCTGAAAGCTAAGCTGGTCACAGCACCAGTCATTTCTGCACCAGACTGGACATTGCCATTTGAGTTAATGTGTGATGCCAGTGATCATGCCATTGGTACAGTATTGGGACAGAGGCATGACAAGCTTCTGCATGTCATTTATTATGCCAGTCGCGTTCTAAATGATGCCCAGAAAAATTACACAACCACAGAAAAAGAACTACTTGCAGTGGTTTACGCCATTGACAAGTTTAGATCATACTTAGTAGGATCAAAAGTGATTGTGTATACTGACCATGCTGCTCTTAAATATCTACTCACAAAGCAGGATTCAAAACCCAGGCTCATCAGATGGGTATTGCTTCTGCAAGAGTTTGATATAGAAATAAGAGACAGAAAAGGGACAGAGAACCAAGTGGCTGATCATCTGTCCCGGATAGAGCCAGTGGAAGGGACGTCCCTCCCCTTCCTTGAGATCTCTGAGACGTTCCCTGATGAGCATCTATTTGCCATTCAGGAAGCACCATGGTTTGCCGATATTGCAAACTATAAAGCTGCAAGGTTCATACCCAAGGAGTACAATAGAATACAAAAAAAGAAACTAATTACTGATGCAAAGTACTACTTGTGGGATGAGCCCTATCTCTTTAAGAGATGTGCAGACGGAATTATCCGTAGGTGTGTCCCCAGAGAGGAAGCACAGAGAATCCTATGGCATTGCCATGGATCTCAATATGGAGGCCATTTTGGAGGTGAGCGAACAGCCACCAAGGTCTTCCAATGTGGCTTCTATTGGCCCACACTCTATAAAGATTCCCGAGAGTTTGTACGTAATTGTGACAGTTGCCAAAGAGCTGGTAATCTGCCTCATGGTTACGCCATGCCTCAACAAGGAATCTTGGAAATAGAGTTGTTTGATGTATGGGGAATTGACTTCATGGGACCTTTCCCACCATCATACTCAAACACTTATATTCTGGTGGCAGTTGACTATGTATCAAAATGGGTTGAGGCTATTGCCACACCCACCAATGATACTAAAACAGTGCTGAAGTTCCTCCAGAAACATATCTTTAGCAGGTTTGGTGTCCCTAGAGTGTTAATCAGTGATGGGGGCACTCACTTCTGCAATAAACAGCTTTACTCTGCCATGGTTCGGTATGGAATTCGCCACAAAGTGGCCACTCCATATCATCCACAAACCAACGGGCAAGATGAAGTCTCTAACAGAGAATTAAAAAGAATCCTGGAACGGACAGTAAATACCCGTAGAAAGGATTGGGCAAGGAGCTTGGATGATGCTCTGTGGGCTTACAGAACAGCATTCAAGACCCCTATAAGGACCTCTCCATACCAACTCGTGTATGGAAAGGCATGCCACTTGCCCGTGGAACTGGAACATAAGGCCTACTGGGCAACCATATTCCTAAACTTAGATGCCAAATTAGCAGGAGAAAAACTATTGCTCCAGCTAAATGAGCTAGAGGAATTCAGATTCACAGCTTTCGAAAATGCCAAACTTTATAAAGAAAAATAAAAAAAATGGCATGACAAGAAGCTGTCATCTAGAATCTTTGAACCAGGACAGAAGGTCCTGTTGTTTAACTCTAGACTCAGGCTATTCCCCGGGAAACTGAAATCCCGGTGGAGGGGACCATACGTGATTACAAGTGTATCACCATATGGTTATGTGGAGCTTCAAGATATTGATTCTGATAAGAAGTTCATTGTCAATGGACAGAGAATCAAGCATTAACTTGAGGGCAACATTGAGCAAGAATGCTCAAGGCTGAAGCTAGATTAAAAGCTCAGCAAGGTCCAGCTAAAGACAATAAAGAAGCGCTTGCTGGGAGGCAACCCAGCCATGGGGCAACAATCCTCTAATCATTTTGTCCTATTTTTATTTTTATTTGTTTATATAAAGTTCACTGACACTAAGGTAAAGAATCATTTGCATAAGTTTACAGGGTTACAGAAGGAATCTACACACAAAACAGAGATAGGGAGCTTACTGGCAAGAAAACGCCAGTGAAGGCCATTTTGGGCGTTCAGCGCCCAAAATGGGCATCCAGTGGGCGCTGAACGCCAGTAAGGATAGCTATCTGGCGTTCAACGCCAGAAAAGGGCAACAACTGGGCGTTGAACGCCCAGGAGAGCAGCATTTGGGCGTTCAAACACCAGGATGGTGGGGAGGAGCTCTCCTTCTACCCATCTCCATCTTTTTCTTTTGCTTGAGGACAAGCAAAGCTCTAAGTTTGGTGTGCTTATCCGTGATCACTAAGATCATGGCCCCTAAAGGAAAACAACCCACTCCAAGAGGAGCAAGGGCGTGATTTAAAGGAACTGAAGCGCCAGAAATTCTCTCTTGAAGGACCAAGCACCTCACAGACTAGAGGAACATCCACTTCCCAAACCTCAAGGTTGTTGAGTTCTAATCTTAGCCTTAACTCTGTGATAACTGTTCTTATTTTAATTTTACCTTAGGAGTCATATAGTAGTAAGTAGTCTATTTTGATTTTATCTCCAATTAAGCTATAGTTTATTTTTCTCATCATCAGCAAACATGAATAAAATAGTAGATCTTTTAAATAAGAAGCAATAAAATTTCGAGTTTTAATAAGAGAAATTCTAATTAGTTAAATGTGGTGGCAATGCTTTCTGTCTTCTGAATGAATGCTTGAACAGTGCATATATCTTTTGAATTTGTTGTTTAAGACTGTTAAATATGTTGGCTCTTGAAAGAATGATGAACATGAGACATGTTATTGAGAATCTGAAAAATCATAAAAATGATTCTTGAAGCAAGAAAAAGCAGCAAAGAACAAAGCTTGCAGAAAAAAAAAATATCCAAAAAAAAAAAAAAAAAAGAGAGAAAGAAAAAAGAGAAAGCAAGCAGAAAAAGCCAAAGCCCTTAAAACCAAAAGGTAAGGGTAATAAAAAGGATCCCAAGGCTTTGAGCATCAGTGGATAGGAGGGCCAAAAAGGAATAAAATCCTGGCCTAAGCGGCTAAATCAAGCTGTCCCTAACCATGTGCTTGTGGCGTAAAGGTGTCAAGTGAAAACTTGAGACTGAGCGGCTAAAGTCAAGGTCCAAAGCAAAAAGAAGAGTGTGCTTAAGAACTCTGGACACCTCTAATTGGGGACTTTAGCAAAGCTGAGTCACAATCTGAAAAGGTTCACCCAGTTATGTGTCTGTGGCATTTATGTATCCGGTAGTAATACTGGAAAACAAAGTGCTTAGGGCCACGGCCAAGACTCATAAAGAAGCTGTGTTCAAGAATCATCATACTGAACTAAGAGAATCAATAACACTATCTGAATTCTGAGTTCCTATAGATGCCAATCACTCTGAGCTTCAATGGATAAAGTGAGATGCCAAAACTGTTCAGAAGCAAAAAGCTACTAGTCCCGCTCATCTAATTAGCATCTGAGCTTCAATCAAAAACTCTGAGATATTATTGCTTCTCAACCTATTAGTCTTCTATTTTATTTGTCTAGTTGCTTGAGGACAAGCAACAGTTTAAGTTTGGTGTTGTGATGAGCGGATATTTTATACGCTTTTTGGGGATAATTTCATATAGTTTTGAGTATGTTTTAGTTAGTTTTTAGTTTATTTCTAGTAGTTTTTAGGAAAAATTCATATTTCTGGACTTTACTATGAGTTGTGTGTTTTTCTGTAATTTCAGGTATTTTTCTGGCTGAAATTGAAGGAGCTGAGCAAAAATCTGATTCAGGCTGAAAAAGGACTGCTGATGCTGTTGGATTCTGACCTTCCTGCACTCAAAGTGGATTTTCTCGAAATGGCGTGCTTCCAATTGCGTTGGAAAATAGACATCCAGGGCTTTCCAGCAATATATAATAGTCCATACTTTGCACAAGAATTGACGACGTAAACTGGCGTTCAACGCCAGCCTTCTGCCCAAATCTGGCGTCCAGCGCCAGAAAAGGATCAAAAACTGGAGTTGAACGCCCAAACTGGCACAAAAACTGGTGTTCAACTCCACAAATGGCCTCTGCACGTGAATTGCTTAAAGTCTCAGCCCCAGCACACACCAAGTGGGCCCCAGCACACCAAGTGGGCCCCAGAAGTGGATCTCTGCATCATCCATCATAGTCCACTCATATTTTGTAACCCTAGGCTACTGGTTTAGTATTTAAACAACTTTTAGGGACTTATTTTGTATCTCATGACATTTCAGATCTAAACTCTGTATTCTCTGACGGCATGAGTCTCTAAACCCCATTGTTGGGGGTGAGGAGCTCTGCTGTGTCTCAATGAATTAATGCAAGTATTTCTGTTTTCCATTCAAACACGCTTGTTCCTATCTAAGATGTTCATTCGCGTTTAACTGTGATGAAGGTGATGATCTGTGACATTCATCACCTTCCTCAACCCACGAACGTGTGCCTGACAACCACCTCCGTTCTATATCCGATTGAATGAGTGTCTCTTAGATTCTTTAATCAGAATCTCCGTGGTATAAGCTAGAACTGATGGCGGCATTCATGAGAATCCGGAAAGTCTAAGCCTTGTCTGTGGCATTCCGAGTAGGATTCAAGGATTGAATGACTGTGACGAGCTTCAAACTCCTGAAGGCTGGGCGTTAGTGACAGATGCAAAAGGATAGTAAATCCTATTCCAACCGGATCGAGAACCAACCGGTGATTAGCCGTGCTGTGACAGAGCGCGTGAGCGTAGTTTTCACTGGAAGGATGGAAGGTAGCCATTGACAACGGTGATCCACCAACACACAGCTTGCCATAGGAGGACGTGCGTGCGTGAATCAGAAGACAGAGGAAAGCAGAGATTCAAAAGACAAAGCATCTCCAAAACTCCAACATATTCTCCATTACTACACAACAAGTAACTTTTAATTTATGCTCTACTGGTTATTCATAATTCAACTGATAAACATAATTGACTTCCTGACTAAGATTTACAAGATAACCATAGATTGCTTCAAACCAACAATCTCTGTGGGATTCGACCCTTACTCACGTAAGGTATTACTTGGACGACCCAGTGCACTTGCTGGTTAGTGGTACGAGTTGTGAAAAGTGTGATTCGCAATTTGTGCTACCAAAAATGCAGAGAAAGTAAAATACAGAGAGTAGTTCTCCTCTTCCAGCCTCCAAAAACTCTCCTTACAATTCAAAGCTACTCCTATATATACTACTCTTCTCAGCTTCTAGTTTTGCTCTTCAAGTCTTGGGCCTTTGGATCTTGAGTTTGAAGCAGTTTTTTTTCTTCATTTGGGCTTGGCTTTACTTGCAGAGAGAAAGTGTTAAGTGGGCAGAGACTTTAGTTCAGGGCGTAAGAGGTGTTAGTCATTTAGTGAAAGTATAAGTTCGGGAACGTTAGTGACACTTAACATTTTTACTAACGTTCCAATGTACCCCTTTGCCTCACGTTAGTGCTCACGTTAACTAGGTTAACGTGGCTTCTAACGTGGCCTTGCCAACCTTCGAGAACGTTAGTGACACTCAACATTGTCACTAACGTTCTAGTGTGCCCCTTTTTCTTCACGTTAAAGCCCACGTTAACTAGGTTAACGTGGCTTCTAACGTGGCCTTGCCAACCTTCGAGAACGTTAGTGACACTCAACATTGTCACTAACGTTCCAATGTGCCCCTAGATCTCACGTTAAAGTCCACGTTAACTAGGTTAACGTGGCTTCTAACGTGGCCATTCTTAGCCATCCCAACGTTAGTGACAATTTTGAGTGTCACTAACGTTGGCTCATCATTCATTCCTCATCGTTAGCTTCCACGTTAACTAAGTTAACGTGGAAGTTAACGTGGCTCCTTTGGGGGTTGTGTGGTTGCTTCCAACGTTAGTGACAATGTTGAGTGTCACTAACGTTGTCGACAACTCTTACTTCTTACGTTAGCTCCCACGTTAACCAAGTTAACATGGGAGTTAACGTGGTGTGTTGCATCCTTAGGCCAACGTTAGTGACAATGTTGAATGTCACTAACGTTGGCTTTTCTTCCCCCTTTAACGTTAGAGGCCACGTTAACTAGGTTAACGTGGGCTCTAACGTGGCCACTCATGAGTGTTTGCCAACGTTAGTGACAATGTTAAGTGTCACTAACGTTGGCTCAACTTCCCTTTTCCACGTTAGAGTTCATTTTAACTTAGTTAACGTGACTCTTAACGTGGGCAATGATGGCTTTGCGAGTGTCATTGGCAATCACTTTTCTCATTTAGCCTTGCAAGTTACCTCCCTTTCCTTGCTTCCTTTGGTCCTGAAATCAAGCAACAGAGTACATCAAAGTTCTAGTCCAAGTCATGGGTAATGCAGCATACAATTTGTCACTAAATTCATGCAAAATCCTCATGAAATAATGTAAAATGCACAATGTATGCTTGAATCAAGGTGTAGGTGAATATCTACCCAAAACTAGCTTATTTCCTAAAGAAATGCATGAAACTACCCTAAAAACAGTAAAGAAAAGGTCAGTGAAACTAGCCAAGATGCCCTGGCATCAGGTTAGCCTTTCCTCACCTCATTTGCCACCTCCGCAATTCGGCTGGAATTGACATAGAAGGAGATATCCTCATTGATGAGGACAAGCCCATCACTAAGAAAAGGATGGAGCAAACAAGAGATCATGGACCTCAACAAGAGCATGAGGAAATTCCTCACCATAAAATCCCTGAGATGCCTCAAGGGATGTACTTCCCTCCACAAAACTATTGGGAGCAGATCAATACTTCCCTAGGAGAATTAAGCTCCAACATGGGACAACTAAGGGTGGAACATCAAGAGCACTCCATCATTCTCCATGAGATTAGAGAAGATCAAAAAGCTATGAGGGAGGAGCAACAAAGACAAGGAAGAGACATAGAGGAGCTCAAGAACACCATTGGTTCTTCAAGAAGAGGAAGACGCCACCCTCACTAAGGTGGACTCGTTCCTTAATCTCCTTGTTCTTATTTTCCTGTTTTTTGGTTTTTGAGCCTTTTGTTTTATTTATGTTTGTGTCTTTACTATATGATCATTAGTATTTAAGTGTCTATGTCTTAAAGCTATGAATGTCATATGAATCCATCACCTCTCTTAAATAAAAAATGCTTTTAATCACAAATGAACAAGAAGTACATGATTTTGAATTCATCCTTGAAATTAGTTTAATTATTTTGATGTGGTGACAATACTTTTTGTTTTCTGAATGAATGCTTGAACAGTGCATATGTCTTTTGAAATTGCTGTTTATGAATGTTAAAATTGTTGGCTCTTGAAGAATGATGAAAAAGGAGAAATGTTATTTGATAATCTGAAAAATCATAAAATTGATTCTTGAAGCAAGAAAAAGCAATAAATACAAAAGCTTGCGAAAAAAAAAGATAAAAGAAAGAAAAAGAAAAAGCAAGCAGAAAAGGCCAAGAGCTCTTTAAACCAAAAGGCAAGAGCAAAAAGCCAGTAACCCTTTAAACCAAAAGGCAAGGGTAATAAAAAGGATCCAAGGCTTTGAGCATCAGTGGATAGGAGGTCCCAAAGGAATAAAATCCTGGCCTAAGCGGCTAAACCAAGCTATCCCTAACCATGTGCTTGTGGCGTGAAGGTGTCAAGCCAAAAGCTTGAGACTGAGCGGTTAAAGTCAAGGTCCAAAGCAAAAAAAGAGTGTGCTTAAGAACCCTGGACACCTCTAACTGGGGACTCTAGCAAAGCTGAGTCACAATCTAAAAAGATTCACCCTGTTATGTGTCTGTGGCATTTATATATCCGGTGGTAATACTGGAAAACAAAGTGCTTAGGGCCACGGCCAAGACTCATAAAGTAGCTGTGTTCAAGAATCAATATACTAAACTAGGAGAATCAATAACACTATCTAAATTCTAAGTTCCTATAGATGCCAATCATTCTGAACTTCAATGGATTAAGTGAGATTCCAAAACTATTCAGAGGCAAAAAGCTACTAGTCCCGCTCATCTAATTAGAGCTAAGTTTCATTGATATTTTGGAATTTATAGTATATTCTCTTCTTTTTATCCTATTTGATTTTCAGTTGCTTGGGGACAAGCAACAATTTAAGTTTGGTGTTGTGATGAGCGGATAATTTATACGCTTTTTAGCATTGTTTTTACATAGTTTTTAGTATGATTTGATTAGTTTTTATTATATTTTTATTAGTTTTTAATTAAAAATCACATTTCTGGACTTTACTATGAGTTTGTATATTTTTCTATGATTTCAGGTATTTTTTGGCTGAAATTGAAGTACTTGAGCAAAAATCTGATTCAGAGGCTGAAGAAGGACTGCAGATGCTGTTGGATTCTGACCTCCCTGCACTCAAAGTGGATTTTCTGGAGCTACAGAAACCCAAATAGCGAGCTCTTAATTGCGTTAGAAAGTAGACATCCAGGGCTTTCCAGCAATATATAATAGTTTATACTTTGCCTAAGTTTAGACAATGCAAACTGGCGTTCAACGCCAGCTTTCTACCCTATTTTGGAGTTAAACGCCAGAAACAAGTTGTAAAGTAGAGTTAAACGCTAGAAACAAGTTACAAACTGGCGTTTAACTCCAAAAAGAGTCTCTACACATGAAAGCTCAATGCTCAGCCCAAGCACACACCATGTGGGCCTGGAATTGGATTTCTGCATCATTTACTCATTTCTGTAACCCCAGGTTACTAGTCTAGTATATAAACTTCTTTTAGAGATTTACTTTATATCTTTGATTAATCTTTTGTTAAGCAAGAGATCATATTGTACACGTTTAGGGGCTGGCCATTCAGCCATGCCTGGACCTTCATCACTTATGTATTTTCAACGGTGGAGTTTCTACACACCATAGATTAAGGTGTGGAGCTCTGCTGTTCCTCATGAATTAATGCAAAGTACTATTGTTTTTCTATTCAACTCAAGCCTATTTCTTCTCTAAGATATTCATTCACAGACTAGAACATGATGAATGTGATGATTATGTGACGCTCATCACCATTCTCACTTATGAATGTGTGCCTGACAAACACTTCCGTTCTACATGAAAGCAAGCTTGAATGCATATCTCTTAGCATCCTGATCTATGGTCAGAGTCTTCATGGTATAGGCTAGAATTATTGGCGGCCATTCTTGAGATCCAGAAAGTCTAAACCTTGTCTGTGGTATTCCGAGTAGGATCTGGGAAGGGATGGCTATGACGAGCTTCAAACTCGCGAGTGCTGGGCGTAGTGATAGACGCAAAAGGATTACTGAATCCTATTCCAGCATGATCGAGAACCGACAAATGATTAGCCGTGCGGTGATAGCGCATTTGGACCATTTTCACTGAGAGGACGGAATGTAGCCATTGACAACGGTGATGCCCAATATACAGCTTGCCATGGAAAGGAGTATGAATGATTGGATGAAGACAGTAGGAAAGCAGAGGTTCAGAAGGAACAAAAGCATCTCCATACGCTTATCTGAAATTCTCACCAATGAATTACATAAGTATTTCTATCCTATTTTATATTTTAATTATGAAATCTCCATAACCAATTGAATCCGCCTGACTGAGATTTACAAGGTGACCACATAGCTTGCTTCAAACCGACAATCTCTGTGGGATCGACCCTTACTCACGTAAGGTTTATTACTTGGACGACCTAGTGCACTTGCTGGTTAGTTGTGCGAAGTTGTGACAAAGAACTAAGATTATGAACGTGCGTATTAAGTTTTTGGCGCCGTTACCAAGGAATGAATGATCACGATTTCGTGCACCAGTGCCTCCATTAAAATTGCACGTGGACTCGTGTTTTGGGGGCTTTTTGGCCCATTTTTGGTGGCTTTGGAGCATATATGAAGTGGGAAGCAACCATGTATGAATATGAGCCACCTCCCACATATACAACCTTTCTCCCAAACTTTGAAGCTCAATTTTCACCACAATATAAAGTTCCCCAACCCTTGGCCCAAGACCAACAAGACCTTCAAGCCTTTCTCCAAGAGCAAGAAGGATTCCGAAGCACACAAGGGTAATTTATGGCTACCATAGACGAAGCGGTGAACCGCTTGGTTTTGCTACGCTCATTCGATCAAGGCACTCCTCTTGAAGAGTGTGAAGGAGCAATTGAAAGGTGTAGTGAAGAGGAGAGCATGGAGCCACAAGGGAAAGAAGAAGAGATAGAGCATGAATTGGAACAAGAGGGAGAAAGTGGAGTATGTGAACCGGAGGAGAGAAAAAAGGAGTTGAGGAAGATTGATCAAGATGAGGATTCCATCATTGATGATTTTTTGTCCTCCTTGATCAATCCCCTTGGTGATCTTAATGAGCCTCCTCCCATTGAGTTTGAGAGAGACATGGAGGTAGACTTCTCACAATTTCCGTGTTATGACTTGAGTGATGGGGAAGAGGAAGTTGGTGAGGAAGCAATTCCGGTCCAAGAACATATTGAATGGGTGGCAATTTCACCTATGAACTTCATTGGCCCCCATCAATATACTATCTTAGAGACGGATTACCAACTCAAGGTCCTTCTTGGGTTGGTACATAGTGGAGGAAGGAGTATTGGTTGCCCAGAGAATCAAAGGCCCTTCAAGAAGAACAATTTAAGCTTTGGGATTCATGTGGAGTGTAGAGCACAATTGGGTGATTTTTGGAAAATGTTGGGTTGTTACAAGGGTCAATTAAGAGCTTTTCCATCCGGCTTGGAGCATAGTGATCAACAAGAAGGAGACCGGATGCCTAGAATATGGGATCTCGGAGGAGCCTCAAAGTGCAAGCTTGGATGGAGATTCAAGGAGTAGTGGAAACACAATCCACCCTAGCTAGAGTCTCCTCAATAAGTCCAACTTAAGGACTATAAACCAAAGTGCTAGGTGGGAGACACCCCACCATGGTAACATCTTTCTTACCCTTTCTCTTTGCTTATAGTCCTAGTTTCTTGTATGTTTGCTTGTCTTAGTTAGCTTAGGATTAGTTTAAATTTGAGTTTAGATAGGTTGAATTACAAATGGATCATGATTTTGTGATGTTTTGAATGTTTTGGGGTTGAAATGTTGATTGAGCTAAGGCATAACACCTTAGAAATGAAAGAAAATTTTTTTGCAAAACAGGGCATTTGTGCGTACGCACGCTTCTATGCGTGTGCACACAACTATGAGCTTCGCGACTTGTGTGAGCGCACAAGCCTGTGTGCCCACACAATATTTGTATTGCCCTCTTTTCGCAGCGCCAGCACGGTCTGTGCGTGGGCACTCCCCTGCTTTCCTTGGTCTGTGCGTGCGCATCATCTTGTGCGTACGCACACATGTTCCTTATCGCGCTCTCTGTGCAGTCGCACAGACGTGTGCATCCACACACGAGCTTGAAGGCCCTCTGTTGGGAGCATTAGCACAGCTTGTGTGCCTGCACCCCAACATCCCTTGCTTCTGTGCGAGCGCACGGACCTGTGTGCACGCGCACACATGATCCTTTTAAAAAAAACATATTTTGTGCGTGCACATACATGGATTTTGCATAGAGCTCCTTTGCTCCTTGTTTGATTAGTGTCATGTGTTGCACAAGCCTTTGGCATTTTCTTTTTCTTATCAGTGCACTACACATATCCACTTTAGGCATTTTAGTTCACATTTCTTCTTGAGACATTGGTGCCCAGCACCTCTTTGTGTGACTAAATGTTTTGTATTTAGGTTGCTCTTGATAATGGACTTTTGGTTGATAATCCCGGGTTAGTTAACCCAAGTTACCGAGTGTTGAAACACTCCTCAGAACCTATTCATCCAAGCATATCCTTAATACATAAACACCACAGGCATTTGTCTCAGAAGTTCAAACCATTGGTGCCCAGCTTATTTTCTCAATTTTTTTTGCTTTTTGGTTGCCCTTTTTCAGTGGCTTTTTCTTCTTCTTTTTCTTTCTTTTTTTATGGCCAAAGACATTTATTCATCAAGATCCATAGACAGTTTTCAATTTCTACACAAAAAAAATGATAATTCTACACTCTATTTCCAGTGATGTGACTTAAACAATCAAGCATGCATACCACCACTTAATTCTACTTAATTTGTCACTAATTGAGCCAAGTTACTTTTGTTCAAACTTTTCTTTTATTTTTGGAAACAGAACAAGCATGGCAAGCATTTGATTAAGAAGGTGAAGTTATATCCAAACATCTAGGCATTCACTTTATTCAAAGCAATAAACAGACACTCATACTAAAAAAAAAACTCCACATAACACTTAAATGACTTGTGATGAAAGAAAGCTCATAAAGACAATTCACCAATTATCATTTGATTATTAAGGAACGAGACCACCTCTTATTTATTGCTTGGTTCTTCTTAATTCTTGGGATCCTGCTTCTTCTTGCTTCCTGCCTCTTTTTGTTCTGCTTCTTGCTCTGCTTCCGCTTGTTGCCCTTCTTCATTTCATCTTCTTGTATGTCTTGGAGCATGAGAAACGCTTGTCCCAGGGGTTTGCTTAGACAAATACAAAATTTGATTTTCTAGCTTCTGGATGGCAGCTCCTTGGTTTTGCAGGTTAGAATTTACTTCTTCCTTAAAAGCTTTCAATTCGGTTATGTCTTGACTCATGGTTGCCATCATTCCTTCTATCCGGTTTAATTGATCTTGAAATTGTTGGTTCGGATTAGGTTGGGTAGGTTGATTATTTTGGCCATGATATGGTGGTTGAGAGTAAGTGTTTTGTGTGGCTTGGTATGATCTTTGGTTGGAGTTTTGGTATGTGGAATTGTTATGTTGGTTGTGGTTGTAAGGTTTGTGGTTTTGTGGTTGGGTTTGTTGGTTCCCCCACCCAAAGTTTGGGTGATTTTTCCATCCTGGGTTGTAAGTGTTGGAATGTGGATCATATGATTGCCTTTGTTGGTTTCCCACATAGTTGGCCTCTTTCCAATCACCTCCTTCAATGCTTACTTCCTCTTGATCTTGTGTGTGTATTGCAGCCACTTGCTTTGTTTCTAATTGCCTGGTAAGCTCTGCTAGTTGCTTGGCAAACACCTTGTTTTGGGCTAGAATTGTATCAACATGGTTCAGCTCCATGACTCCCTTAGTGTTGTGCCTCTCTGATGCATAGTAGTACTCATTCTCAGCCACTGTCTCAATCACTTCAATGGCTTCTTCCACAGTCTTTTTCCTGTTCAATGAACCTCCTGATGAATGGTCTACAGCCTTCCTTGATTCATAAGAGAGTCCATCATAGAAAATATGCAATTGCACCCAATCATGGAACATGTCTGGTGGGCATTTCCTTGTCAAATCCTTGAATCTCTCCCATGCCTCGTAGAGAGTTTCACCATCTTGTTGTCTAAAAGTCTGAACCTCAGATCGAAGCCTATTGACCTTTTGTGGGGGGTAGAAACGTGCCAGAAACTTGCTTTCCACCTCATCCCATGTTGTTAGACTCCCCCTTGGGAATGATTCCAGCCACTTAGCTGCTTTGTCCCTAAGTGAAAATGGGAACAAAAGCAGTTTATAGGCATCTTCCTGGACTCCATTGGACTTCACAGTGTCACAAATTCTCAGGAATTTTGTGAGATGTTGGTTGGGATCTTCATTAGCACTCCCACCAAATGAACAATGATTCTCCACAAGTGATATTAGCTGTGGTTTGAGTTCAAAATTGTTGGCCTGAATGGGTGGTTTCTGAATGCTGCTACCACAATTCCCAGAGGTTGGGTTTATGTATGAACTAAGAACCCTCCTCTCAGGAATGGCATTGTTTCCATCAGCTCTTTCATGGTTGTGAACTTCTCTATCCATGTTGAGATCTAGAGCTTCCTCAAAATTGTCCTCAGATTCTCCTTCAGATTCTTCTTCTCCCAGTACTCTCTTCCCTCTTGCTTCCCTTCTAAGTCTATGAAGGGTCCTCTCTGGTTCGGTATATGGAGGAGTTGATGTCTCTCCTCTCCTACCTGTCATACAAGAACACAGCACAGGCAACAAACAAGTGAAATACTCTTGGTTAATGGAAGAGTATGGTTAGAGCAATTGAGGAATTAATTCAAACAGTTAGTGAGTCAGTGAGTTAGTTGCTTGAATTTAAAGGCATAAAGAAAGAAAGCATGTAACAGAGTGCAGAAATTAAAATTCAACAAGTAACTTGTACTGAATTAATCAAAACAAAAAAAAAATGCTCAATCTAGTTAACTTCCAATTGGAGAATTATCAATCGAAAACCAATCCCCGGCAACGGCGCCATAAACTTGATGCGCATAAACTAGTTATGCTACGATTTAGGAAATTGCACGATCGGCAAAATTCCTTCCGGCAAGTGCACCGGTTATCGTCAAGTAAAAACTCACAATAGAGTGAGGTCGAATCCCACAAGGATTGGTTGAGTGAGCAATTCAGATTAGAAGTGTGTTCTAGTTGAGCGGAATCAAGATTTAGATGAGAATTGCGGAATGTAAAATTGGCGGGAAAAGTAAATGACAAGAAATTGAAATGGCGGAATCTTAAATTGCATGAATTAAAGAGCAAAAGCTAAATTGCTGAAATTAAAAGGGAATGGGGGTGATTGCATGAATTGAGTTGCAGAATGTAAAGAGAAAGTGGAAATCAGAAATGGGGAATTCATTGGGTGTTAGGAGATATTGAGATCTCCGAATCAAAACATGTTTATCTCTTCCTCAACCAATGCGTTCATTGAATTTTGCTTGGCAATCTTATATGATTGGATCCCAATCCCTTGGCTCACCAATTCTCTCTAAAAACAAACAAATTCCCAATCCCTTGGTTTAAATGTTCATAAGAAGAGATGATGCTCGATCACTGATTATACCACACAGCTTCATGAACCACAATTTGGTAGGATTACATGTCACAATATCCATCCAAACCCCAATCCAATTCACTGTGAGAAAGCTTCTCTAGCATGAATCCTCCATTCCTTTCCCAAGGTTCCGAAGGATTCCAATTATGGGTAGTTTCTTTCCCAAGACAACTACCCAATGGAATTAGATTGAGAAGCTTTCTAACAAAATTCAAGAGAAAAGATTGAAGAAGAAGATAAACTATTATTGATTCATTGAATTACAATAGAGCTCCCTAACCCAATGAAAGGGGGTTTAGTGAGTCATAGCTCTGAATTCAATTACAAAGATATGAAAACTAGCCAAATGAAAAGGTAAATGTTCAAAAGTCCTTGCTAACTTCAATTCTATCCTATTTATACACTTTCTATATTGAGCTTCTGTTGTGTTTCTTGGGCTTTGAGGCCTCTCCCTGCTTTCCTTTTGCCTTGGGTTTATGATCCATAATCTTGATGAGGCTGCTGATCCAAATTCTGTAACATTCATTGAGCCAACTTAGTGATAATCAAATAATGACACATGACTCAATAAATTGAAATTTCAGACTCATCAATCCTTCAGGCCCAATCCCATAAACCATGATATTCAATTAGGTTTCATACCAGAGTAAGTTTAAGTTAATGTTTGTGTTCAAATACTAACTTAAACCACAATATTTTTGGCCCAGAAACCTTTTCCAAGAGTGGCGTTTAAGTTGCAGTTTAAGCTTAAACTGCAGCTTAAACGTCAGACACTTCCAGTGATGCCTTTTGTGGGAGCACGTTTAAGCTTCAGTTTAAGGTTAAATTGAAGCTTAAACGTGGAAATGGAAGAAGGCAGCCCTGGAGGGTAACTTAGTCGAACACGTTTAAGCTTCAGTTTAAGGTTAAACTGAAGCTTAAACGTGGAGATAGAAAAGGCAGCCCTGGAGGTCGAACACGTTTAAGCTCCAGTTTAAGGTTAAACTGGAGCTTAAATGTGGAAATGGAAGAAGGCATCCTGGAGGTCGAACACGTTTAAGCTCCAGTTTAAGGTTAAACTGGAGCTTAAACGTGGAAGCTGAGAAAGGTAGCCCTGGAGGTCGAACACGTTTAAGCTCCAGTTTAAGGTTAAACTGGAGCTTAAACGTGGAAGCTTAGAAAGGTAGCCCTGAAGGTGTCGAACACGTTTAAGCTCCAGTTTAAGGTTAAACTGGAGCTTAAACGTGGAAATGGAGAAAGCAACCCTGGAGGAGAAACTTGGTCGAGCACGTTTAAGCTCCAGTTTAAGGTCAAACTGGAGCTTAAACGTGGAAATGGCTCCCTGGTGCTTTTCCCCTTTCTGGCGTTTAACCTCCAGTTTAAGGTTAAACTGGAGGTTAAATGTGGAACTGCCCCCCTTGGTGTCCTTCTCACTTCTGGCGTTTAACCTCCAGTTTAAGGTTAAACTGGAGGTTAAACGTGGAAGTGCTTCCTGATTGGAATTCTAATTCTGGCGTTTAACCTCCAGTTTAAGGTTAAACTGGAGGTTAAACTTCAATTCCAGCATTTCTTAGCCTTCATGATTCTGGCGTTTAAGCTCCAGTTTAGGCTTAAACTGGAACTTAAACTCCACATGTGATATTCAAGCTTCCTTTATTGACTTTGTTGCTTCTTAGCCTAGCCTCTTCTTCCCTGAAATCATCCAAACAATTGCATCAAAGTCTTGCAAAATTTCATGTGAAATCTTCCATTCATAGCATTCAAGTAATATAACTAAAAACTCATGGAATTTGCATCAAAATCATACTGTTTGGATGGTTCATTGCTTTGTTCTTATTTTAACCATTCTTGGTTACTTTAAGCTCAAGAAAATGCATAAAACAACTAAAACTAACAGAAAAATGCTAGTGAAACTAGCCTAAGATGCCTTGGCATCACAACACCAAACTTAATACTTGCTTGTCCCTAAGCAAGTCCTGAGTTATTTGAGAAGAAAGTATGAAACAGGAAGCAATTACATTGGCTATATTAGCAAGCATTTGAAGTTCATCAGAAGGGTTTTATGCAGAAAGTTGCAGCATCACTTTTTTATTCTTATTAGGTAAGATTATCACTTTTTCATTGCATCCATCAAACACTGCTATGGCCTCTTGTTATTCTTATGTCCTTGGCACTTTTCTCTTCTTTGTTTTTCCTCTCTGTCTTCCCCTTCCTGTCCTTCTTGTTCTGCTTCTTGCTCTGCTTCCGCTTGTTGCCCTTCTTCATTTCTTCTTCTTGTATGTCTTGGAGCAGTTGGGCCAAGAGTCATTCTGTACGCAGTTATGGCCAGTCCCGGATATAGCCAATTAGGTCTTTCATCTTCAAGTGGTACTTGGGCATCGATGCATAGTCTAATGATGGTGCTAGGGAAGTGGAGCCAGGATTCAGGGTCACTTTTCTCACTAAACTCTTGTATCTGTTCAGCAATGAGTTTATGAACTTTGATTTCCCCTCCCACCATAATGCAATGTAGCAAGATGGCTCTTTTAGGGACTATTTCTGAAGAGTTTGCAGTGGGTAGGATGGATCTCCTAACTATTGCATACCACCCTTTAGCTTCCGGTGTTAGGTCTCCCCTTCTCAAGACTCTTGGAGCCCCTCTTGTTTTTCTCACCCATCCAGCTCTGATGGCACAAAGGTCTTCAGCAATAGTTGTATAGTCAGGTTCTCCTATCATCCTTTCTTCATAACTTGCTTGGCTGAAATGTATGTTTTTCAGGCCAAGAGTTTTCATGATTGCTTTGGGACTGAAGTCAACTTCCACCCCTCTCACATAGCTTTTGTATGTGGGTTTCTTGGTTGAGTCTTCCCTCACTGCATTTGCATAGAACTCCTTCACCAAGTTGATGTTGATTTTAGTGATTGGCTTAGTCAGGAGCTCCCACTTCCTCTTTTTGATCTTCTCCCAAACACCTGGGAACTCATCCTTTTCAAGGTCAAAGGGAACCTCAGCTAGTACCCTTTTAGGTCTCATCCATTCGGCTTGAATCTCATGGAAAACTGATTTGTATCTCCTTGCATCGAATTCCCTGTTCTCCTCCATTGGTTGCTTGTCTTTTCTTCTTTTGTGGCTAGATGAGGCTGCCATTGGTTCTTTGGTTTTGGTAAGTTACAAGCTAAAGTTGACAAGGTGAAGCAAGAAGTGTTGTTGGAAGTGTGGTGAGGTTGTTTTCGGCAAGAGATAGTTATGCTATGATGAAGGAAAATGTGCATGAAGGAGAATTGGTGGTGTGGAACTCGTTCCCCAAGTGGTTCTTTATAGTGCCCATAAGTGAAAAATGGATGGCTAGGGTGGTTTGTGAAGGGTGGCTTGATGGTAAATATATGAATTAGGGAGAAGGACGAATTGCTTTTCATTTTCTTGGAAGTATTCTGGGTGCATTAAGTTGTACATGTAGCTATCTTTTCTTGCAGAACTTCCTTTTCCCATGTGTTAGTTTCAAAGACTTGTGAACTTTTCTTTTTGACCAAGCACCGTACCTCCCTTTGTCTTTTTCCTCCATTTTTGTCTTTTCTTTTGTACCTGCACAAACAAACAAGTTTGCTATCATTTTTCAGTCCATGTGAATGATGAATAGTACTTGCACATGTAAATCAATGATTGACTTCATGAGCTTATAGCCGTGACTTTTGTATGTATGTACACTTATTATTGGACACCAAACTTAGTGTTTGGTAAAGTCTCCTGATGACATGAAATCCATATTGGTTGTCCTTAATGAATGTGCATAATTCTAATAAATCATAGTCACTTTGGCTCTTTGATTCTAAACAAATTTACTACCCTAAGTAATTGAAACCAAAAACATACGAATGGTCTACTTGTCATGAATTTCGAAATCCAGAGGAACTTCTTGCTTTTCATGAACCGTGTTCAAGGAGGAACACCAAACTTAATGTTTGGTTGTGCTCTTTGCATGAAAAATTGAATGCATTTTGAATAAAGTTTGGGGTGCCTTCAGGCACACCAAACTTAGAGACAAATTGTATTTTATATGCAATGTTTAGTGCACTCTTTCAGCAGTTGTCCTGAGGATTCAAGTTCATGCATAAGAAACCATGCTTTATTAGATGCAAAACAAA